>NW_026729219.1:0-137790 GCF_030272615.1 Cryptomeria japonica | reverse complement strand
GATGTTGCTGGAGTATTTATATGAATGATTATTTTCACATGGGAAAATAAGTAAAAGATGCATCCACGGGTAAATATTCACAAGGAGGGAATTATTTTTTCAGTTTGCAAAAGGGAAAAGATGCAGATCAGGGTGTTGAAAAGGTAGGGGTATTTTTCTATTACAGAGAGATGAAAGATAAGGGACAGGTTGTTGGAAGTGGAAACACTCTGAGAGGGGGGGTGAATCAGAGTGTTACAAATTTTAACAAGAAATACTTTTATGAACTTGATAATTTTAATTCACAATATGCACAGATGACTGAGACTTAACACCTTGATGAAATACTTTAATGAAGCATGAAATATACAATAGAACCAATTGAAACACCTGATTCAGACTTTTCAAAAACAAGAAAGGTATTGAATCTTTTACACACACATGAAACATCTAAATGAGTACTTCAAAGATTTCATTACATAAACTCAACAAAACAGAGTACGAAATAAAGAGAGCTAAAGATATGACGTATCAGAGCATTAACTAGTAAAACAAAATGAGACAAGACAATGCACATAACGCCATAGTTTTCATGAGTGGAAAACCCTCCTGGGGTAGAAAAACCACATGGTAAGATCCCTTTTATTAATTCAAAGAGCACCAACTCAATTCACAAGTTTTAGAAACCACAAGGCCTCAAGGAGCACCAACCCCTCTTCTTATCCAATAAACATTTCAACTCGAGCTACAGCCACTGGTGATTTTATGCATGCACTTAAATCTTGCAGTCACAAAACCATCAGGGATTGGAGCGAGAATATTTTTCCAGTCTGTACAGATGATTCTTTCAAAAAAATTTGCAACAATATTCTTCAAGGATTTGAATCATAATTTAAATGAAATCAACACTATCAGAGAGAAAAAATTCAATCTCTGAACAAAATAGTTTTAAACAATAAAGCCTCATGTACTCTGCAACAAAACAGAGTATTGATTCTCAAAACCCTCGACTATCTCTGGTAAACTACAACACTTCTTTTCTTTTTAACAAATGCTATGTCTTTCACTTTATTCACACTCCTCTCGCAATTTTCCTCATCTCAAACTGTTCTGTATATAATTGTTTTATATCCAAACAAAACACCAAATGTTCTTCCAGAATAACCCTCGTATAGGGTTACCAAAACCTTACAGGAATTGCAAACTGAAAAACCAATAACCGTTTTTAACTGTGCAACGGAAGAAAAAAAACTGAAGATACTTGATTTCCCAATCATGAAAAACAAAAGTAAAGCATGAACATTTTCCTTATTTTCATTTTGCATAACTGAAAAACCTGATTCGAAACAAAATCTGAATCTTTTAATCATATGATCAAGAATAATACCTGTGAAACGCAACCTTATTGATAACTGAAAACAAACTAACTAGCAAACCATTAAGCTCCCGGTTAAGACCATTTTTGCTTCATTCTTTTTAACTGAACAACCTGATTCGAGCTCCTTAGCTACAATAGCGGCTGCGTCTCTCATGGCGTTAGGGTTTGTGACGGACTCCAAACAAGTTCGAAAACAAAATGAAACACAAAACTGTTTTCCAAAAACTTTTAACTTGTCCGACACAAAGAGTATTCTGAGGAATATGCCCTTTAGTCCATAGACAGATTAAATCAAAGATGTCATTAAATTAATGCAAAATCAGAACTATTCACTTATCCGTGTCACCGACATGGCTCGAGAGTAAGATGCTTTAAGCATATAACATGTCATCAAAACAATGTGTCCGTGTCACTAGACTGGCCCATGAGAAAAACATTTTAAATCAATAATCACATGCTTATTAAAAATGTGAAACTTAACCAACACAGCTTCCTTTTTTTACTTTCTTGTCATCGAGGACAAAAGTACCAAAGAGCAACAAACTCCCCCTTTGTCCTTGATGGCAAAAAAAGAAAAAAAACTTAAACCATCATTGCCATGAAATATGTCATCAACTGAAAGGACCAAAATCAATGTAAGGAATTCCACTGTCAACAAATGCAATATATACAATCAACACTGAACCTTGTCATATGCAAACCTGTAAGTCCTCTGAACCTGTAATATGCAATTCTGTAAAGAATAAATACTATCAGAATAATAAACTCCCAATCTGATCTGTATCAAACAAGAATACCAAACTATAATACCCAAATAAAAATGTCTATGCCACTGTAATAAAATTCCAATGCCTGAAAAAGCCAATTGTCACTGTAATATCACTGTAATATCAAAAATGCCAATGCCAATGAAATGCCAATAAAATGCCAAGTCTATAATGCCAATGCCAATGCCAAGTCTGTAATGCCAATGCCAATGCCAATGAAATGCCAAGTCTGTAAAGTCTGTAATGCCAATCAAAAATGAAATACCAATATGTGAAATGCCAATATCCAATGTAAAAAAAAATGAAATACCAATGTCACTGTTCACTGTTGCACTATGTCACTGTTCACTGTTACACTGAATACCATGTCACTGTTCACTGTTGCACTGTGTCACTGTTCAAAATGAAATACCAATATGTGAAATGCCAATATCCAATGTCAAAAAAAAATGAAATACCAATGTCACTGTTCACTGTTGCACTGTGTCACTGTTCACTGTTACACTGAATACCATGTCACTGTTCACTGTTGCACTGTGTCACTGTTCACTGTTGCACTGTGTCGCTGTTCACTGTTACACTGAATACCAATTTCTCCCCCTTTTTTTTACCTTTTTTAAAACACAAGGACAAAAGGAAAGAAAAATCAACAGAGCAACACTCCCCCTCAAAGTATGCTTTAGGTGGAGACAAGAGCAGACTGAGAAAACACTCCCAATCTATCTCTTAACCGTTCAAAGACTTCTTTAGACAAAGCTTTTGTAAATATATCAGCAACTTGGGCTTGTGAAGGAACAAACACTAATTGAAACTCATTAGCCAACACCTGATCTCATAGAAAATGGAGTTTAATGGCAACATGTTTAGTGCGAGAGTGCATAATAGGATTTTTTGAAAGATTAATCGCACTAGTATTGTCACAATAGATTGAAATGGGCTTAATAGTAGAAATGCCCATATCAGTAATTTGATGAGACATCCATATCAGTTGTGTGCAACATGCAGTGGCTGCTATATATTCTGACTCTGCGGTGGACAAAGTGACACAATCTTGCTTTTTACTGTGCCAAGCAACAAGACAATCACCAAGAAAGAAGGCAGCTCCACTGGTGCTTTTACGATCATCTAGACAACCGACCCAATCAGAATCAGTGAAGCCAACAAGAGTGAAGTCATTATTACGGGGATACCAAAGACCATAATCTAGTGTGCCTTGAACATATCTAAAGATTCGTTTTACAACATTCAAATGAGATTGTTTAGGTGCAGATTGAAAGCAAGAGACTAGACATACTGCAAACATTAAATCTGGTCGAGATGCAGTTAAATATAATAGACTTCCTATCATTGACCTGTACTCAGATTGATTTACTGCAGGTGAGTCATCAGATTTGGTCAATTTACAACTTATTTCCATTGGAGTGCTGACTGGTTTACAATCTGCCATGTTAAATTTTCTAATCATCTCTTTGGCATATTTGGTTTGTGACAAGAAGATACCTTGCTGAAGTTGTAACACTTGAAGACCAAGAAAGAAATTCAGTTCCCCAAACATAGACATTTCAAACTCAGATTCCATGATTTTAGAGAACTTTTTGGATAAAGAGTCATTATTACAGCCAAAAATGATATCATCTACATATATCACAACCACTAGAATATCATTACCATCGATTTTAACATATAAGTTGCTATCTACAGCACCTCTAGTGAATCCATTTGCTCTAAGATGATTATCCAGTCTAGAGTACCAAGCTCTTGGAGCCTGTTTAAGGCCATAGAGTGCTTTCTTTAATCTGTATACACAATCAGATTTGTCTGCAACTTCAAAACCTTCCGACTATTCCATATAAACTTCTTCATCAAGATAACCATTCAGAAAGGCAGTTTTGACATCCATCTAGTAAACTTTAAATTTTTTATAGCAAGAGTATGCAAGAAAAATTCTGATTGATTCTAATCTAGCTACTGGTGCGAATGTTTCTCCAAAATCTATTCCTTCCTGCTGAGCATAACCTTTACAAACAAAATGAGCTTTATTTCTAACAACCTTCCCAGATTCATCAAGCTTATTTCTAAAGATCCATTTGCCTCCTATCACATTCTTATCATCTGGCCTAGGTACTAACTCCCAAGTTTGATTTTTCTCTATTTGACTGATTTCATCTTTCATTGCATTTAACCAACATTCATCAGATAAAGCATCAGAAACATTTTTGGGTTCGAAATCAGTTACCAAACAAAAATGTTCAGCCAGTTGAGCTTGTTCAATTGTTTTTGCCCTTCTTCTAGTCAAAATACCTGCATCTATATTGCCAATAACTTGACTTTGAGGATGTCTCTTTGTTATAATTTTTGAGGGTGTATAATGGAGAATACCTGTCTCTGCATTTGAATTCTCTGTATTTTCTTCATCAGAACTTGATGAACATATTTCATTTTTCTTTTCTGTTTCTGCAGGTTTAGGAACTTGATCAACCTTTGTTAAAGTAGTTTCCTCTTCCTCAATATCCTGCAAATCATTACTTAACAAAAATTGTTCATCAAACCTTACATTTATTGTTTCAACAATTTTATTCAGTCTATTATTGAAACATCTATAGGCTTTGCTATGAGTAGAGTATCCAAGAAAAATACCCTCATCAGTTTTAGCCTCAAAATTTCCTAGATTTTCTTCATCTCTTTTTAGATAACATTTGGCACCAAAAATTTTGAAATATTTGATAGAAGCAGCTTTTCCATACCAAAGTTCATAAGGAGTAAAGGTAGATTTTACCCTGATTTGTACACGATTCAAAATGTAAACAGCTGTGTGTATAGCTTCTTTCCAATACCTGTTTGGTAGATTTGCCTCATTAAGCATTGTGCGAGCCATTTCTTTGACTGTTCTATTTTTTCTCTCAACTACTCCATTTTGTTGAGGTGTACGAGTAGCAGCATATTATCTCTTAATACCATGTCTTTCACAGTAATCAATGAATTCTTGTGAAGTGAATTCACCACCCTTGTCTGATCTTAAGCATTTTAATTTTAGATCAGATTCTCGTTCAACCATTTTTCTGAATATCTTAAATCTATCAAATGCTTCATATTTGTGTTTGAGGAAAGTGACCCATACCATTCTGGTATAGTCATCAACAAAAAGCATAAAATATTTTTCACCATTTATTAACTGTGTCCTTGTAGGACCACATAAGTCTGTGTGTACAAGCTGTAATGGTCTAGTAGAAGAATGTTCTTTATATTTGAAAGACACTTTTGTTTGCTTTCCTTTCAAACACGCTTTACAAACTGAATTGAATGGTTTACTCAAAATAGGCAAACCTCTAACATTCTGATTTTTACCGATTCTAACCAGATTGTCAAAATTTATATGTCCTAGGTGTTTATGCCATAACCAATTTTCTTCTATTTGACCCATAAGACAAATGCCTTCATTATTCTCATAGTCAGTGGAATCAAGCAAACTGTAGACATTGCCAATTGTTCTCAAACCACCGGCAACAGTTTTACCAGATTTATTTTTGATAGTACAATCTTGAGAGCTAAAAGATACACTGTAACCACTATCACAAATTTGACTGACACTCAATAAATTGTGCTTTAACCCTTCAACAAAGTACACATCATGAATAGGAGTATCATCATTTAGCAGTAATATACCTTTACCTCGTACATAAGCTCCTGAATTATCCCCAAAGCGTACAAAGCCACCATTAAAGTCTTCAAGATGAAGAAATTTATTTCTATCTCCTGTCATATGGTGTGAACAGCCACTGTCCAACACCCATAAAGATTTCTTATTTGAGAGAAGTGCAGTTTGCACTATCATTGATTGCTCAATACCAGATACAAACTTAGGTTTCCATATTTTATTAGGGCTTGCCTTTGTTTTGCACTGTATAGTAGTCTGCCCAAAAGTGTTACACTTATTACACTTTACTGTGTTTGAAAAATCATATCCTTGATTGTAACCAAACATAGGAGATCTTTGTTGCAGAAATCTGTAAGTATTAACCTTATGACCAAACCTATTGCAATAGAAACAGTATCCATAAAAAAAGCCAAACCTAAAAGGTTTTGTTCTGTTATAAGTCTGAAATGATTTTCTAGTTGCAGGCTTAGTGTTCTGTCTTGATGACTCAGCTTTATTAAACCCTAAACCAGCCAAATCTTTATGCAACTTTTGCTTGCTCAAGATATCATTTAGATGTATTGTACTTTCATACTGTTCAATTTGTTTTTGAAGTTTTGTGGACTGTTGTTCTAATGTTTCAATTTTCTTTTCTCTTTCTTCAAGAAGGGACTTCAAGTTTGAAGTCACTAAATTTGCATCATTCAACTCGACTTGTAAAATCTGATTTGAATTTTCATGTGAAGCTACAAGTTTCTTTAACCTCTTTATTTCTTTTAAAGCACAAAGAAATTCTCCTTCAAGATCAATTTCTCCTTGATCTAAATCTTCAAATTCATTTTGTTTGCTAGTTACATCTTCTAATTCTGCCATAAATAGAGTTTCATCACCTTCACAAGGTGAATCATCTGATTCATTTCCAGAGTCTTCTTTAGTAAAAAGACTCTTCTTTTTCTTGAAGGTATTAAATCTCCTTTTAGGATTCCACATTTTCTTTTTGTAGAATTTTTCTGGGTTTTCCTCTTCACTGTTTTGATCACTTAGAGGACATTGAGCAGCAAAGTGTCCAGCTTTGCCACAATTAAAGCACTTAAAAGCTAATTTGCCCATATATTTCTTTTTTAGTTTTCTAACAAAAAGAGCTTCTATAGCATCTGAAAGTTCAGATTCACTATCAAGTTCTTCTTTCTTTTCTACTTTAAAAGCTGTTTCTTTTGAAGAAGAAGGATTATTACCTATCCTCATCTCATAGGTAGTAAGAATGCTTTGTAGGTTATCAAGTGTCATGGTAGAAAAACTTTTCTTTTCTTCTAAGGTTGAAACCTTAGTTTCAAACTTGGGTAACAAGGTTCTAATCACTTTATTGACAACTTCCTTTTCTTCAACCTCTTCACCAAGACCCTTTCTCGAATTTACTATTTCATCAACTCTAAGAAAATAGCTTGCTACTGTTTCATCTTCTTTCATTCTTAAAGATTCAAACTGATTTTTGAGTGTAAGAATTTTAGACTCCTTAACCTTAGCATCCCCTTGATAAATGGTTTCAAGTTTTTTCCAAATATCATAAGCAGAAGAACAATGCATGACTTTAACAAAAACATCTTTAGTGAGACCACATAAGAGAGCATGCTTAGCTCTGGCATTTAACTCATACTTGGTTTTATCATCAGGATCAGTAGGAATAATGGAAGGAACTGTATATTTTGTGGTCACAATATTCCACACATTAAGATCAACTGAAATGAGATAAGTTTCCATCCTAATCTTCTAGAACACATAATCAGTTCCATCAAAAAGAGGAGCTCTTGAAAGTGAAGCACCTTCCTGAGTTTGAGCCATAAAAAAAAACTTCCAAGTGACCAGGAACAATCCCTAGGACAGACCTATATGAGGGACCCTATGCTCTGATACCACTTTTTGGAAGTGGAAACACTCTGAGAGGGGGGGGGGTGAATCAGAGTGTTACAAATTTTAACAAGAAATACTTTTATGAACTTGACAATTTTAATTCACAATATGCACAGATGACTGAGACTTAACACCTTGATGAAATACTTTAATGAAGCATGAAATATACAATAGAACCAATTGAAACACCTGATTCAGACTTTTCAAAAACAAGAAAGGTATTGAATCTTTTACACACACATGAAACATCTAAATGAGTACTTCAACGATTTCATTACATAAACTCAACAAAACAGAGTATGAAATAAAGAGAGCTAAAGATATGACGTATCAGAGCATTTACTAGTAAAACAAAATGAGACAAGACAATGCACATAACTCCATAGTTTTCATGAGTGGAAAACCCTCCTGGGGTAGAAAAACCACACGGTAAGATCCCTTATATTAATTCAAAGAGCACCAACTCAGTTCACAAGTTTTAGAAACCACAAGGCCTCAAGGAGCACCAACCCCTCTTCTTATCCAATAAACATTTCAACTCGAGCTACAGCCACTGGTGATTTTATGCATGCACTTAAATCTTGCAGTCACAAAACCATCAGGGATTGGAGCGAGAATATTTTTCCAGTCTGTACAGATGATTCTTTCAAAAAAATTTGCAACAATATTCTTCAAGGATTTGAATCATAATTTAAATGAAATCAACACTATCAGAGAGAAAAAATTCAATCTCTGAACAAAATAGTTTTAAACAATAAAGCCTCATGTACTCTGCAACAAAACAGAGTATTGATTCTCAAAACCCTCGACTATCTCTGGTAAACTACAACACTTCTTTTCTTTTTAACAAATGCTATGTCTTTCACTTTATTCACACTCCTCTCGCAATTTTCCTCATCTCAAACTGTTCTGTATATAACTGTTTTATATCCAAACAAAACACCAAATGTTCTTCCAGAATAACCCTCGTATAGGGTTACCAAAACCTTACAGGAATTGCAAACTGAAAAACCAATAACCGTTTTTAACTGTGCAACGGAAGAAAAAAAACTGAAGATACTTGATTTCCCAATCATGAAAAACAAAAGTAAAGCATGAACATTTTCCTTATTTTCATTTTGCATAACTGAAAAACCTGATTCGAAACAAAATCTGAATCTTTTAATCATATGATCAAGAATAATACCTGTGAAACGCAACCTTATTGATAACTGAAAACAAACTAACCAGCAAACCATTAAGCTCCCGGTTAAGACCATTTTTGCTTCATTCTTTTTAACTGAACAACCTGATTCGAGCTCCTTAGCTACAGCGGCGGCTGCGTCTCTCATGGCGTTAGGGTTTGTGACGGACTCCAAACAAGTTCGAAAACAAAATGAAACACAAAACCGTTTTCCAAAAACTTTTAACTTGTCCGACACAAAGAGTATTCTGAGGAATATGCCCTTTAGTCCGTAGACAGATTAAATCAAAGATGTCATTAAATTAATGCAAAATCAGAACTATTCACTTATCTGTGTCACCAGCATGGCTCGAGAGTAAGATGCTTTAAGCATATAACACGTCATCAAAACAATGTGTCCGTGTCACTAGACTGGCCCATGAGAAAAACATTTTAAATCAATAATCACATGCTTATTAAAAATGTGAAACTTAACCAACACAGCTTCCTTTTTTTACTTTCTTGTCATCGAGGACAAAAGTACCAAAGAGCAACACAGGTGTCAAGTGCAGTTTTAAAGGGCAGAGTAATTTTCAGTTTTAGAAAAAGGAAGAACATGTGTTGATGCAAATCAGATTCTAGAAAAGGACAACTGTTAGTAAAAGTGCAGATTTGGAGTTTTTTTTTCTTCTTTGTATTCTCCTTCTTTCTCTTTTATAGAGATTCTGGATTTTTTCATATTCCAAGCATGTAAATAGAATATTTTTGAGCAAGTGCATCGGTGTCTGGAATTGTAATGTTTTTGTCATGAAGTTATTTCCAATTTTGCACACTTTTGGTTATATAAATTAAATACCTTGAGGATGTTTTGATTCAGATTTACAGGTCTTCTGTAGATTTATTGTTCTCTCACTGGTCTCTTTCAAGGAAAGAGTTAGATCCCTTTGTTCAAACAGTTGTAACCTCAAGTTTTGTATGCAAATCCATACAATTCTCAGAATATCAAGGGTATTTGAAAAATTGTTTCTGCTATGATTTCATGCTTGACTCTGTGACTTAGGATCATGCACTAGTCTATTGGTGGCTTGGTGTATTTCAGAAACAAATCAAATTATTAAATATTTATATACTCTCTTGCTGTTAGGTGTAGGTTTTAAATTATATTTGCTCTCAGTTATGTGTCAATGATGTATAAAGTCAGAATATAGCCAATTCTGAAGAAATTCATGTGTTTTGATTCATTCTTCTAAGAGTCATCGGCTGAAGGCGATATTCATTATGAAATTGTTTAAGATTTATAAATATTGCAAAAGGGTTACCTCCCTAGGTCTTGCAAAGCCTGAAGTGTAGGGGAAATGTATATTTGTTGTTAGTTGGCTAAGTCCAATGTTAGGATTTTCCTTTGGAGAAACTTCACTCATAACCTCATTACAACGAGCATGATCCTCAGTCCCTCCCTGATCCCTATCCAAACTCACCAACCCATCAAAAATCGCTAGCTCAAGTGGCTCTTGAGTTTTTCTAGTGAAGCCCTCTGTAACTACCTCTTTTGATAATTTCTTAAGCTTATTAACTAAAACCTCCTTCGCAGATTCCTTACCCTATTTATATACCAAACAATCCACTTCAGTGAGACCATCCATCTTATAGTGCTTACAATGTTCCACAATCTCCTCAACCTCTATCTGTTGCCGCCAAACCTCAACATTGGTTTGGATTTTCATAGTTTTCGATAGCGGATGGTAGGGTTTCTAACTCATATAGATTTTAGCATACATACTAGAATCCTTATTTTCAATCGCCTCATCCACTTTAATGAAAAACCCCAATTTATTACCAATGCTCTTAAGAGTTTCCTCATCCCAATATTCCGTGGGAAGGTTGCAAAGTCTAATCCAAATAGGGATTTCATCAATATTTGTTTGTAAAGGATTGAAATTTGGTTTCCAATATTTAATAAAGAAACCCCTACCTCACATAAAAAAAGGGACATTGCTCAATACCCATGTCTTCTTAATTCTATCCTCTACTATCACTGTGTAGAAACCATTCGGCAAGGTCTTGAGTTCACATTTAAAATTCTAGTTTTCCTCACCCTACTTTTTAACCTGACTGAAAGTTGGCCACTCCCCAGTTCATTTGACAAAGCAAGCCTTTTGTTTCAAGTGTGTGACTGAACCATTCCATACCTGACTAACAAGGAAAAAGGAGATTACTCCATCCTTCGCGGTTTGATTACTTACCTTTGAGGCTTTTTCCAACTTGTGTATCTTCTTCGGCCTCTAGTCCTTGACATTGACCCTTTCCACAAATCGCTTGGCCTCTTTGTGAGATTCATAAATCATAAGAAAGAAAGTTGGTCTATTCCTCGACCTCAACCTGCATTCGATAGAGCATATCTTCTACTGGAGCAGAGTCTTTGATGCAGAGAGTCTTGGAGCTTTGTTTGTTACACCTTCTTGAGTGACTTGACCTACTCAACCCTTCAACTACTCAAGTCCTTCCAATGGAACTTGGCAGGGGTTATGCTAATGGGACCTCCAAGGTTTGAACCTTCTTGACTTGCCTCCTAGGTATAGCCAATGGTTTAGGGTCAATCAACTCCTTCACTTGAGGTTGCCACCTTAGTTACTCACACACTCCTCTCTTGGGCTCCAACCACTCCTGCAAGAATCTTAACACACAATCTCTTCCTATGGTTTCCCAATGCATCAACAAGGTGTCTTCAATGTATTTTGAGGTTTAAGACTCACCAAATCCATCGCCTTGGCTTCTTAACCCTTCTAGGTCTCTACTGGCACCTAAATAGGCCTAATTGCATTAGCCCTCCCTAGGCAGTTTTAGGGGTTTAATTTGCAAAAATCCCAAACAAGACTAGAAATAAATCATGGATTTGAGTATCCTTTTGGATATTACAGACAATACTAGACAAGTGCATCTGGGTTATCCATACAAGTGGGGTTTCCAATGCTACACTATTTTGAAGGGTTTTAGGCCTAGCCGGTGACTTGGCAAGATGGGTCTAAAACTCTTCACCTGTCAAATCTCTTGCTCCAAACACCTTGGGAACCTTCAAGGGGACTTAGAGGTATTTCCATTCATATGCCACTTGGTCTTGCACCAATCTCCATGTGCTCACAAATCACACTTTTCTTGTTGTCCTAACTCACCTACTCCTAGCGGCAAGCCTAGGGCTTCATTGTTTCTCCTCCTCCTAGACCTGCAACATCACATACCCTATTCCTAAGCTATGTAAAGACCCTAACCTATCATTCTTAGTGATTTCAATAGGTGCCATCAAAGAATGCCTAGGTTAGAGCCATTTCTTGCTCTTAAACCCTACTTGCAAGGGTTTTGCTCCTAGTTGCAAAGAATGAAAGAAATCTCTACAACCTGGAACAATCAAACCTGCAAATCAACCTTAATGAAATCAAAATACAATTAAATCTCAAATATGCAATGAGTTTACACCATCTAGTCCGTACTGGACCGTACAAACAAGGAAAACAAGACAAAAAACTATCAAAAACCTGTGGAAACAAGGTTGCTTCACAAACCAAAAAATTACTCTTGCATTTCCAATCCTCCAACCTGTACAATGAAGTGAAATTTGTCTTATATCCACTTGTTTCAGTCAGTTCAACCAACTTCCTAATGCCTATAACCAAAAATGCAACTTTTGCAAGAAATTGCAAAATGTTGCTTAGCAACTTTTGACAAATTTTGCTCCAGGATGCAATTTTTGCATTCTAAAGCATTCTAAGGCTCTTAAAGGTCCTCAAACACCCTAGAATACCTAAACACAACTCAATTGACTCCTAGTACATGAATACATTCATCTGGAGTATTTTGCCTGTGAACTACCTAAGCATTTCACTTCTTAGGCTAACAACATCCTGAGCACAATTGACTCAAACCAAAATTTGGACAACTCAACCATGGCTCTATTGAGTCCTCAATGGTTGGTCCATTATTACATCACAAATTAACACACAAACTTAAAAGAAATCAAATCTTTCATTCTTGGAGTGCTAGGTGCCCTGCACCGGCCTTCCATTTTCAAACTTCCCATTTTAATCCTCCCAAACTCAACTTGGCTACTTCCAAGCAGAGAAATGATGTTCCCGAGGGAGCTAACCTTGTCTCTCTTGATGAGAAACTTTGAACTCTCTCCTTGGATGCAACCCTAGTCTACTCTCGATGCCATTCCTCGTGTTTACATGAGTATGGATGATGAAGAGCTTTAAGTTTTACACAATATCAATTATTACTAGTAGGGTTATAGCACATATATTCACAACCATCTTAATCATATAATTTCTATAATTTATTATTAGGGGTTCAACCATAATGGCCCAAATAAGGGGACATGATAGGGTGTCAGAAGCAACTCTCTACCCTAGGCCCAAGAGTGAATATACTATCCTTCTTGGCCTCATGTGGCCTTTCACCATCCATCCTTCATGAGGTGGCGTACCTAGTGGACACTTGTATCTGCTCTCCCTACTCGTGCCTCCTTATTTGCTATCGATGATTGAGATCCCTTTGAATTCATTCCAATAATCATCCCTTGTTGAGGTTGGTGGGGAAGTCACAATAGGGTGTCTGGAGAATCCTTCCCTTCTAAGCCCAAGGGTAGGGTACTCCTTGCACCCCCTTAGCCTTATGGGACTACCTGTCACCAAAATAAGGTAGAGTGCTTAGAAAAGGACCTCATAACAATATCCCCCTCACTACACATATTATAGCCCATACATCAAAGTATACATAAGACACATTTATGTGCATACCACAAGAGGTTAGAGTATCATGGTTCAAGTCTCATCTGATTGTTTATATATATTTTTTAGGAGTTGATATGCTATTATTCCTTTTATGATTTATGCATATTATATGTATTTGAATTTCTGCTTTGATTTCTTATTTTGTTATGGATCTACCTCCTCCAATCATACATACCTCTTATACCCTTACCAAGTAGGCGACCATTTGGAGGGAGGTGCTCCTTCCAATGAGATGACCCTTCATTATATTATACCTTGTTAGAGTTATCTTTTATTAGCTAATAATTATTTATTTGATGATTAGTCTATTATACTCCATGCTTAAGCTAAACTTAGGAATCTTATAATTCTTTAGGGTTTTCTCCTTTAGAGTTTCGAGTATCCTTTTATAAGGATTCTCTCTTTGTATTTTCATAACAACTGTAATTATTGAATTGCATTCTTGTTGGACAATCAATATGACTCCTCTTTTCTGGATCTTTGAATTCTGGCCTCCATAGCTATTTGCTTCTCTCTTTCTGTGACAGGTTTGCATGCAGGTGATCTTTGGGAGTTGTAGAGTTCATTTTTCCTCAACTCCAATATGGTATCAGAGCTCCAGATCTAGGTGCCCTTGTTCTCTTCATGAGAGATTTTAGGCCTTGTTGCCAGGACCCAAATTTTTGCCTTCTTCATGTAGTTGCATTTTGCTTTCCTGCATTTAGTTGTTTAGCTACTCCCTAAGTTCATCTTAAGGGGGGGTGTTAGAGTTATCTTGTATTAGCTAATAATTATTTATTTAATTATTAGTCTATTATATTCTATGCTTAAGCTAAACTTAGGCATTTAATAATATTGTAAGTATTTAATAATTATAATTATTCTAATTATTAAATATTCTTTATCCCTTTAGGGTTGCACATCTTTAGGGTTTCATATTATCCTTTCTAAGGATTGTATTGTAATTTTCTTATTCATTCCTTCTTTGAATGATAATCTTTTTCTTCAGAGCCTTTATTGTGTTTCTGTCTCCAATCTTCTCTTGTGACAGGTATTTTGCTTGCAGGTGCTTTTGGGATCTTAGAAGTTGTACTTTCTCAACTTCTTCATGGTATCAAAGTTAGGTGGTGGCTTGGAGGGACGCTCACTACCAGCTAAATCCTTCTTAGGCTTCAGTTTCTATTTTCTATTCTCTTTAGATGTCTGAGAAACCAATGCTTTCGGCTTTGATCCTGTGAGGAGTGTCCAATTGAGATAAGTGAGCCCGCTCACGAGTCAAGCGATCACATAACACATCAAAATTAGGCATGGTGAAGCATGTACCCAAGGCATCCATAGTAGAATAAAATGTGGAAGCAAATATCTGATAAGTACCTCGAAGCTTAGAGAGAATCAGGTAGATACACTCTTGTGTCTGTCTTATTTTTACCACAAATGTGTAGGATAGATCTGGTGGTTTTAAACTTGTTCAGAAAGTCCTCAATGTGAGGAAAAGACTCTAGTAACAAGGGAGAGAGCTTTGCCTCAATCTTTAATGCTCGGAACTCATTGATAGTACCAAAGAGAGTTTCAAATTTGAACCACATAGCCCGAGGAGTGAGAAAACCATCAAGGTGAAAAAGCATGTTGTCTGAAACATGTAAGGAGATGACACCCATAGCCTCATCCATCTTATTATGGTGCTAAAGAATCTCAAAAGGACACTGCAACAACGGCTGGTCTCCATTTAAACAGGACCACAACCCTCTTGATCTGAGAAGCCTCATCATATGAGCTTTCCAGAGGTGATAGTTCTAGGATGTAAAAATCTCAACAAAAGAATCGGCCATGTGTACCTGTGCCTATACCTGAACTTGGACCTACTCTTAATATTTTTAATTAAGTGATCTTTCAGACTAGACAAAAGATGCAAAAGGGTTTTTTTTTTTTTTGAGTTTAGGTGTTTTGATTTTCTAAAGTAAATTATAGAAAAAAGTAAAAAAATAACACCCCCCACAATATGTAAAACAAAAAACCAGTACAATCTGAGAGTCAGAAAAGAAGACGAGCTAAAAAAATGTGTCAGACACTATCTTGTGTACCTGGTGATTTTTCTGGAAAAAATAACTCCAAATCTGAGTAGGGCTCTCCAAGACCTTTCTGATGCCTATTCGTTTTCAAAAACCTTATATCATCAGAAAGCTCTTTCCAAGCTCTATCCAAATAGGTTTGAACTTTTTGATTTTGCTTTTTTGATGGTGTTTTTTGCTGTCAAAGCCAGAGGTGCATTTTTGCACTCCGAGAGACATAACTTGCGCATCCAAACTCCATTTTAAAAAAAAATTACATAGTTGGAAAGCTTGTTTTGTGTTCTTTTTATTCATATGAGTTTTCTTTCCAGATTATGCTCCAGGTATATTTTATTCAGTTTTTTGCTTTTCAGCACTTTGGTGAATATCTTGGAGGTTTCAGGTCTTGAGATCTCTTTCTTTGGGTAGGATGTCTCATCTTTGGTTGGTCTTTCTGTTTCAAGTCTTCTGTCTCTTCTTATCATTATAGTATTTTATTTATACAAACTCACTGAGATAAAGTGCTACCATGCATTGTATACTTGGGATCTTGCACATCTTGTGCCTTATTGTACATGCACTACTTATAAAGTGTCAGGGGGGGTTGATGTTTGTCTTTTTTTTGCCATCTACCTTTGTCAAGTGAGTGTTCCTTCCATGACATTAGCCTCATGATGTGTGTCTAGTGAGTGTTCCTTCCACAACACTATGTACTTTCTCTACACCTTCGATGTTCTTGGTTCTTCGTCATATAGTTCTTATTGGCCATTCTTTTTAGTGTACCTGTCTCTCTCCATTTTCAACATTATGGGGAGGTTTGTCCTGTTGGTTCTAATGCTTCCTTAGTTTTATTGATCAGCTCTTCAAGCTTTGGTGTTTCATGTCATCTGTATCTCCGAGTTGAGTTGTTTGCCTTTATTTACCATCTAATTTGAGTAGTGTTATTTGAGGGCACTGATGTAGATTACAGTCTTCTCTACCTGGTCTTTTTCTATTTTAGTGGAGGTTCTTTAGATCAACAGTTACTCTTTAACAGTGTTTGCAGTTATTTCATGCTTCAATGGTGTTCTTCATTCTCTTCCTGTGTTCCTATTTTTTGGGACATACTCTTGTTTGAAGGCTTCTTAGTCCTTCACTTGATCTTTCATCTCTTCTTCGAGAGGAGTTTTGTTCCCTTAGGGTTTTTCTCATTTTTTTCCACTTTATAGAGATTTTATTGTACTTGAGTACCTCATCAGGCCTAGTTGTCAGGACCCATTGTTGTTTTCCTACATTTTTTATATGTTTTTTTAGTCCTTAGTTGTTTTTTAGCTACTCCCTAAGTTCATCTTAAGGGGGGGTGTTAGAGTTATCTTTTATTAGCTAATAATTATTTATTTAATTATTAGTCTATTATACTCTATGCTTAAGCTAAACTTAGGAATCTTATAATTCTTTATGGTTTTCACCTTTAGGGTTTCGAGTATCCTTTTATAAGGATTTTCTCAAGTTGTATTTTCATAACAACTGTAATTATTGAATTGCATTCTTGTTACCTTTTCTGGATCTCTGAATTCTGGCCTCCATAGCTATTTTGCTTCTCTCTTTCTATGACAAGTTTGCATGCAGGTGATCTTTGAGTGCTCCATAAAGGAGTAGGCCCTTTTATATAAATAAAGGTTTATTTAATTTGCAATGCAGATTTCCAAGGTTGGGCACTAAACACCCAAGCTTTGTCCTCCCTATTGGTTGGTCCTACACAAGTATATATTTATCATCTATTTTGAGTCGGCCTCCCTCAATTAATCTATTGGAATGCCCTAATACTAGTCAGCCCCCTCCAACAAATAGTCGATTTTAACTATTTTTATGTGATAGGTCATCCCTTTTATTCTATCATACTAGTCAGCCCCCTCCAACAAATAGTCGATTTTAACTATTTTTATGTGATAGGTCATCCCTTTTATTCTATCCATCGCTTAGGTTTACTTCAAGGTAGACCCTTGGTAATAAGTATATCATTTAATCTTGGTCTGGTTTATTTATAAGGTCTACAATGATAATTTAAAGGCTGCAACTTCCTTTAAATAAGCAAGGGCATGGCAACAAGAGAGTATTAATTTATGCAAATCTAATATATTTAAAGAGATATCGAAAAGACTCAAAGTAGCAAACACACAACAATCTAAGTGTAAGAACATATGGGACATATCAAATTAATTTGCAAATGGATCTGTCCTATTTAAAAGTGAAATGACACGAATGTGTTAATGTTAACTTTTACTTTTTAACTTAAATTTGACAACCATTCACGTGTCAAAATATTAATCTTAATTATAAACTTAATATTTTAAAATAAACATTATATACAATGAAATATACCATAAAAAATATATAATGTATGTTACAATACACTAAGAATGTCGATATCTACCTTATGACTATCTTCACTGTAGCTTTCATGCAAAATGATACACTGTTTACCTGTAATGGGCACAAAAGAAACCAGCTCTATGCTAATAAAAAAGGAAAATCCTTTAAAGAGGTAAGGCTCAGTGCTTAAATGCCAAACCATGCATATTAGGGCACAGAGAGTATGTCTGCAGAAATTATCCACATAAGGCTTCAAACTTGAATTGATCCTATCATGTTCAAGTGGATCTGAGTGCATTACACAGTAATCAGAGTTCATTCTAATTAATAAATTTAAATAATTCCAGCGTTGTTCAGCTCCCTCGCTTACAATGCAGACGCAGATATATTTTGAAACTCACATAATTAGAAGATTCATCTTTTAAATGACACTGTTAATGAATACTCAAATCCCTAATATCTAAAAATAGGAAATGTTTATTCTGTTAAAAAAATAACACTGATGGAAACCAAACCCTTGTTCTCCAATGACACCATTCTCTTTCCTCTATTGGTAGTTTTTGTTCCGGCATGGACCCTTAATTTTACAGAATTGCTTAGTATTGAAAATTTAGTTTGCACTCCTGTTAGTTCAATTCCTTTGATTCTTAAGGTATTTTTGTTCATTTTAATCCCCATATGCACTCCTGATTTTCTATAGGAGTTTTGAGTCCAAGTGACCTACTCTGTTAATGAATTTCGTTCTTTCTTCCTTTGCACAGTTAACAATTCTATGATTCATTATATTTAAACAATAGATGGTAATGCTTATTATTTGACTCCATATTCTGTGCCAATAGACGCATCTTGACACAAATCTGATATGTGCCAAGAGGTATCGAAAAGACTCAGGTAACAATACCACGGCAAACAAGTGTAGGAACCACAAATGCTAAACCTACAAAACTAATAAAAAAAAGCCTTTAAGCAGGTAAGACTCACTGCTCAAATGCTAAACAATGCATATTAGGGCACACTAATTCAAAGTATGTATGCAGAAATTATCCAGCAGGGTATACGTACTATTTGCCAGTCACCAGGCAATTCTGAGGGTGTAGATTACATCTTACCGCAGAAGTTCTCACCTTAACACTGTGAATGATTATAAAACAGTAGCCTCTTCTCTATGTACCAAACAAAAGAGTTCCCCAACCACATTTGGTGTGGCTTTAATGAATCTAGAAAACAATCTATCGCCAAGGGAAACCTAAAGCGCAAAGTCCACATTGAAAATGGGCGAAGACGCTTACCAATATTTAATCTCTTGGAAGCCGACATGTTAGTCTTCAGTAGGCAATCGAAACTGAAACGAACATGTTGGTGAACTTCTTCCAGGTGCCTGGACACATGAATGAAACCATGAATGCGTTGATTACTATGACAAATACAATGAACATAATTTCAGTCTTTTTCAAAACAAAACAGAGAAACTTTTACTGTAAGACATGCTACTGACGAAAAATTATTAAACCCAAGGCATGGCTTGTTTTTAGTTCCCCCTTTCTTTAAACTCTGTGAAAAGCTAATTACCTATATCTTAAGTTGTAAAAGAAAAAACGCTTTTCATAGATGCAGCTAAAAAAATCCTACTCATCAGCATTTTATAAAGTCTATTGTGAACTAAGTCACACTCTTACAATTCAAAAACCTTGCAGAATCACAATTAACTTTTATTGAAAAAACTGAAATAAGTCCACCTATTCACGATGAGGAATAACCTCCTATTAATTCTTAAACCCAAACCCTTATACTTCCCTTTTTGTGTGCATGTTTATAATTGTGGTTCTGTTTGAGAGGTTCTGAAACTGAGAATGTAATTTTGAACACCTGTATTTTTCCGGCTTGTTCCACTCCTTCGAACAGACGATAGATCAGAAGTATATCTACAAAAATCTTGGCGTTTTAGAGTTTACTATATTCTTTAGCTACCTTATTTGTATTCAAAATGTGATGGCAGACACAAGACAAAAGAACTGATTTGCAACTGCCACCTACCCACCAGCCTCCTACACAAACCCTAAACCCTAGAAACAAATGCCCCTACACCTCTATTTTGCCGGCCCTGTCCTCTGTAAACGTACTGCAAATGAATTTGATATGTTCCTACGAGGCCAATGAAAAATATAACTGAAGAGTAGAAGCGAATATTCGACTCCAAATTCATGAGCGAAATCAGAAGACAATATAAACTAGATTACTGCTGAGCTCCAAAGCTTAGCAGTACTCTGATCAAGGAAGGCCAACAGATTCATGAAGGTCATCCGATTCATGAATTTGGATCCAATATCGCTTCGGCTTTTCAGTTTCCCTTAACCTATTGCTAAAGCTTGTAATGCTCGTCATCTCCATAGATCCTCGATCTATTATGCTTTGCAGGCCTTAAACTTGAAAACTTACGTAAGTTAACTGAGTATCTCAGATAACTCCAAACCCTAATAAATAACAGATCCTCGATCTATCATGCTTTGCAGACAAAGGAGATAGGTGGTATATATAACAGATTGCGCGCTAGTAGGACAAACCCTAATGAATGAGTTTCAAGGTTTTCCTTTTTCCGAAGATTTCAGGAGTTTAGTCCAGCGGTATTCTTTATAGGACGAGCATTCTCTATAATGTTTTGAATAATGTGGAACAGATCTTCATTTACAAGGTTTACAAGTTTAATTTTTAAATAAGATAAATTTGATGTTTTATTCTAAAGAAATATTTTTTCATTAGTTATTTGAGAAAGTCTTAAGTTCAATTTTTTTCGACTCAGAGTCAAGGAATGAGAGATATCCATTCCGCTAGGGCACAATCCCAACATTTTGACGTGATATGAATTCAAGTCTTTTTTACCAAAATAAATTAAGAGATTAACCTAGTGATATTTAGAACCTTCCCTACAACCTTTTATAGGGATAAAATTTGTGTTATGTCAAAGGAAAGAGTTACAAATAATGGAACATTAAATGAGTTATGAGGTTAGTCATGGCTAGGAGCATAACAAACAATTTAGCTCACTAGTACATTCGGAGCTGATTTCCGACAACAGTTTGTCGGATTTGCGACAAATTTTCGTCAGAGTGTCAACAAAATCCACTGTCAAAAACTTGGCGTCGGATTGGTCGATGATGCCATGCCCGTCGGAAATTCGACAACCAATGGACTCTGCCGACGATCAAAGAAGTTGTCAGTCGAAAGCTTGGTATTCGTCGTAATTCCGATGATGATAATTTTTATCAAAAAAAAAAAAATTATTATCATCGAAGATAATTATTATCATCGATTATGCGTTTTCATCGAAAGAATAATATCGATCAGACAAAATGAAACTACATCGATAAAAAGATATTGACGAGACCCAGCGATGTCTCATCGATATAAAAGAGCCATCGAAGGAAGGAAACACCGATGAATTGCAGAAAGGACTCACTGAAGATAATAACTTCATCGACAAAAGATATCGAAGAAAGCAGAGAGGGTCTTCATCGACGAGAAAAGTTCTCGAGGAAATAATACTATCGGTGCAACATAGAAAGGACCCACCGAAAGGAGCGTTTTCATCGAAAGAATAATATCGATCAGACAAAAGGAAGCTACATCAAAAAAAGGTATCGATGAGACTCAGTGATGTCTCATTGATATAAAAGAGGCATCGAAGGAAGGAAACACCAATGAATTCCATAAAGGACTCACCGAAGATAATAACTTCATCGACAAAAGATATCAAAGAAAGCAGAGAGGGTCTTCATCGACGGGAAAAGTTCTCGAGGAAATAATACTATCGATGCAACATAAACAGGACCCACCGAAAGGAGCGTTTTCATTGAAAGAATAATATCGATCAGACAAAAGGAAGCTACATCAATAAAAGATATCGATGAGGATATAGGTTTCGAGGAGGTTAAAAGGCATGTTCTCGATATGCATGGTTTTGCCGATGTAACTTTATCGGTGAAGAACGATAAGGGAAAATAAATAAAAGCTTCGGTGAGATAATAGACTCATTCATCGATGGGACATAGTGATATCGATGAAAGAAGTATTTTGATGGAAAAATAAAGGAGGACACTGAAGCCCAAGGTTTCTTCGACATAAGACCCGATGGATATCAGATATGTTTCGATGAGGAGACAACCATACTGACCGAATACAGTATTTTGATGAAGGGAAAAAATACTTGATCGAAGTAATATTCGAAACAAAAGTATTGTTGATAGAAACAAAGAGATTGATGGACTAAAGAAACAAATGATCAAAAGACATATCCTCATCGAAATGATTATTGATTGCCACGAAATCAGAAACAATTCCTGGAGCATGAGGATTTCATTACTGATAGTGACTTCATTGCTTCCAAGGAGTTCACCACATTCCTCTATCCCATACATAATTAATTAAAAATAAAGAGTAATTAATTAGTACATAATTACATTCTTAATAGTATCTCGTACCTTCTTCTGGCGTCTAGTGGTGTATTTCCTTTTTTCCTTTCAATTCTCTCCTTGGCATCCAAAATCAGGTCCTTCCACTCCCTCTCTGGAATCATGGGGGGATGCTCGTACTTTAGGTTCCTCTCCAAATGGTCCTGTATTGGTCCCTCACATACTTTAGATATGTGCCAGCTTTTTGAAGAAGCTTGGTTTTGTCAAAGGTGTCATTTCCAAACCACTCAACCATTCGGTTTGTCAATTCATCTTTTAACCTTTTTTCTTGGTCATTCCACCTTTTAAAGCAAAAACAAACCTGTTAGATTTAGAAATAAATTGAAGCTACATTTATTACACTTCAAGAAATGGATCAAAGGAAAACTATTCTAGCAATGATATGAAATCAAAAGTGGATAAGGGTTAGTTCACATATGATGTACCACCTTTTACGCATGGTGGGCCTAAATATCTACAATGCGATGTCACAAAGATGTTTATAGAAAATATCATTGCCTGCAAAAAATTCATGGGATCATTAGTCCAAAATGAGTGATCATAAAGTAAATTACAAGTAGAGTATATATAATAATAATTTTAAAGTACCTGAAACCTTTTGTATCTTTAAGGGAAGCATTTATTCATCGCTCACCACCAATGTGGCCTGCAACGTTCCCGTACTAGCAATACGAGAAGATCCAGGAAATGATGGTATGTTATCAGTAGTAGTCGCCTTTGGCACATCCTCATGTGCATCTCCTCCTGCAAAAAATGAATCCACTATGAAATGGCATTAGAATTCAAGAAAGAACACTTGAAGGGAAATAAACACATGATAGAAGATAGAGCAAAAGAGGGATCTACCAATAGTGGGTGGGCCAATATGATGTGCACTAGAGGATGTCTGCATGCTACGTGTTGCCGACATTGTAGTCGGTAATACAGGTGAGGGTGACCTCTGATGAGGCAGCGGCGATAGTTGCACAGTAACATTGACAACACCTAAAGAATAATACATTAAATATATCAAACATTAAATATATGAAAAGTGCAAGAATTGTAAACAAGGATGAACCTTTATTTTGAAAATTGATAGTATCAAGTATGATGTGTTTTGGGTACTTAGAGTGATAAGCCAAGCAAGTGATAATAGAAGAAAATCGTCATCACCTAAAGATCCTGCAACACCCTGATCATGGGAACGACTTTCATGAGGGCGGATAAATTGTTGTAAAAACAATACGTACACATTTTAGTTAATGACATAAAAGAGAATAAAATATAAACCATTATTGAACTTTTGTTATAATTAAAGCTTTCATTACTGCTTACTTGCAAGTTTTCTGTTGTCTTAAACAATAATTCCACCCTCTATTGTATCTCATCAGTGGTAGGATGCACGGCTGCCAAAACAAAAATCTCTTTTCTAATTTTTATAAGAGGCATTTTAAAGAATTTCACAAGGTCTGTGGGATCTTCAAGGTCATCATTGCTTAACCCTAATGATTCCACATCCATAGAAAGGTGTTCAGGTACTGCAACTCCCTTTCCCTTTCCCCGAACATCTGTCTATGTCAAGAATATCATTAACAATTACAAAATTAGTACAAATCACTAAAAAAAAGAACATAATAATGTAACAGTTTGCTTCTATCTAATTTGTACAATTACAATGAGGTTTACCTACTCGGTAGAAGTGTCGCAAGCTACATCTCTCTCTATGATATGTGATGGATCCATGTCGGCCTGTGACAAAGAAAAAATATAAAAAATGTTAGCGAAATTACATAGTACACAACATGAACAACATGAACTTTGTAGACAAAAAGAGTATTAAATAATAAAAAGATGTTGTCATCAAAATCATTGTAAACTTTTTAATTCCTTACCTTTACTTTATGTAGACTATGCAAGATCCTCAACTAAATGGTTGACGATGTCTGTAGTCAACGACCTGTTCCCACCAAGGGTGACAACATCACACAGGGACTATACCTGAAATTAACACCATCAATTGAGCATCATAAGAATTACTACATTTGTAAGTTGATAAACAATAAATACATACGTATCATAAGTATCAGAATCATCACATGATGTGTCATCATATATGTAATTGAGCATCACAATTAGCATCACATATCATGTGTCATCATAAACATGTAATCCATCACATATGTATCATAAATCACCATCCATCACATAGGTAATAAACAATCCACGTTCTATAAATAAACACAGAGTTCAAAAACTGTCACATGCATCATCATAAACATGTGATCCATCACATATGTATTTTAAATCAACATCCATCACATAGCTAATAAAAATCCAATTTCCATAAATAAACACAGTTTAAAAATTATCACATAAATAGTCACTCTCCCTATCTCCATCTCCATATTAAAAGGTACATCATGAATTAATTATGTAATGGCATTAGAATTCAAAACATAATGAATTAATTATGTAAAAAAAATTCTATCAAGAAGTCAATATTAAATAGATAATATACTAATCGCATACCTCATACATTTCATTCTTCATCATCATGAACATCAAGGTCATAATTGCCATCATCATCATCATCATCATCATCGCCATCATCATCATCATCATCATCATCATCATCATCATCATCATCATCATCATCATCGCCGTCATCGTCGTTGTCATTGTCATCATCATCATCATCATCATCATCATCAACATCTTCGCCATCATCATCATCATCACCATCATCACCATCACCACCATCACCATCACCATCACCATCACCATCACCACCACCACCACCACCACCACCATCACCATCACCATCACCATCACCATCATCATCATCATCATCATCATCTTCTTCTTGTTGTTCTTCTTCATCATCATTGACAAACTATCGATCGTGATCATCATCCACTTCATCTTCTACTGCTTCAGTATCTTCTTCTTCCATCACATTATACTTTATCGGCCTTCCTCTTGGATCATGTCTAACAACAAATGACCAACCTGGTTTATGTGGAACCTCTGAGTAAAATACTTGCTCACATTGGCTTGGAAGAATATAGGGCTCATCCCCAACTAGTTCAAATGATCTTGTATTTAGCATTATAAAACCATTATCATGTTCAATAACAGTTCTACTAGGATCATTTTTATTCAATCGTAGCTTGTACCATTTGACGACAAACAAAACTAATTTGAAGGAATTAAAGTCACACTCAAGTATATCATCCAAAATGCCATAGTATCAATTTTGAGACTACTGAGGATGAATGTCATTTCTCGATGAAATATTTGTCACCTCAAAGACTGCAGTGATGCCAGAATCACAAGTTCTCTTCGTGTCATCCAACTTTTTTATGTGAAATTTATGACCTGTATATGGTGAAAATGGATAACAATAATAACAAAATTGAAAGGCTAAATGAATTCAACCACCAAAACCCTAGCCTAACAACAACAAAGATCCACCATAACATATGAAGATTACCTAAGACAATTCAAATCAAATGAAATCACAAAGATTATACCATCACATGTCCAATAGGGTTTTGATCTCCATTCTTCCTATCTCCATTGATCTTGCTTGATATATTTGCTCTCAGATTTTATGTGCACAAGAGCTCAACAAAGAACGAAATGTGGTTGCAAGTAGGATCGTAGTATAGTCAAGTCCTTAAGATCAGTGATTAGGGCATTAGATCATTAGGGAATTAGGGTTTGATAATGAAGAAAGCATCTCCTTAAATAGAAGACACAATATAAAATGGAGGGATAAGATTGAGAGGTGTAAAAAGGAGGTCGACTAGGATTAGAGGGTAGGTAGAAGAAATAATAAAATAATGAAAGAGGTAGGTAGTGTAGGAATTAAGAGATGAATGACATGTGTCATGTGTAGAAAAAGCTAATGAATTAATTAAATAAATAAAGATTTATTTAATTAATAGAAGAAGTGGGATCAATTAAATAAATAAATATTTATTTAATTTAGGAAAAGGATAATTTAAATAAATAAATGTATTTATTTAAATGAGAAATAAGGCTAGAAGAGGATAAATGAATTAATTAAATAAATAAAGATTTATTTAATTAATAGAAGAATTAGGCTTAGATAATTAAATAAATAAAATATTTATTTAATTAGACATGACAATTTTGAGTGTCTACATTTTGCCCCTCTTTGAGACAATGCGGCTTGTCGCGTTGTTTCAAAGAAGATAAGATGAATTGATACAGAGTTGCCCCAAGATGGGAATGATATGCCCCCTCGAGAGATTGGATGAAAATGTCTAAAAAGATTGCAGACAATCTCTCGATAAGAAAGAGAGGCTAGAATGGATTGACTGGATAAAGTGACAAAGTCACGGGATAAAGAAGATTGACTCGGGAAATAAGGGCTAAGTCGAGGGTAGGATATAAGATAGACCACGGGCAAAAGACATCCTCATTGTCATCCACACATCCATGAGATCAGAGTGCAGAGAAGGAAAAGAGCAGTAGGAGTCAGCAGCAATGGCTTTCGTTCATAGATTCGATCGCGTTCATCGATTCCAGAGGCCGACATAGGCAGAAAGCCGGTAAGTACCACCAAACCTCCTCGTACTTTGACGCATTTAATTTTGTCATTAATGAATGGTAGATAGGGCAATAAATGCGCTTAGAAGTAGGGTTCAAAAATGTCAAAAATCATTTAAGCGCGTCTACATTGGTGCCAGGCACGTCTGTGTCCACCAGGCGCATTTGTGTAGGTGCCAGCCGCGTCTGTGTCTGAAACCGCGTTTATGTCAAATGCGGACGCGTTTATGTAATGTAGGGGCATCTGTGCCAAGAAGGCATGTCTGTCACCCAGGCGCGTCTATGCAGAGCATAGGCACGTCTGTGTCATACAGGCGCGTCTGTGTTGTTCAGACGCATCTGTGCAGTCTTTAAGCGCGTTTGTGTCAGGAAAGCGCGTTTATGTCTAAAAAAATGCAATTTTTTGTCTTCCAGGTCAAATCGGTAGTTCTGTGATGAACATACGCTGTCGATTGGATAAGCTGCTGAGAGGATACACTCAAGCAGGTCCTCTAGGGAAAACTAGAATAGATCAAGGCACTTTGTGATGAACAGTGAGTACCAAGATAGATTACTTTGTGATGAACAGGGAGTACTTAAAGTATGAGCAACACTTTGTGATAAACAGGGAGTGCAAATGTGAGGAGCACTTTGTGATGAACAGGGAGTGCCCAACACGTAGTACTTTGTGATGAACAGGGAGTACCACTAGGATAGAAGCAACACTTTGTGACGAACAGGGAGTGTCACTAGGATAGAATGCCATATGCATTAAGATAAAAAGTAACATTTTGTGATAAACAGTGAATGCCACTATGATTGACATGATTGATTTGCTTGATTGCAAGAGTATTTGCCGATGCTGGAGTCACGGGAGAGATTCTTGTCGACTCAGAGATTGCGACCTGAGTTGACACTTGGGGACCGAGCTGCCATTGAGGAGATGGGCTTGAAACATGTACTATATGTGCCTGAGTTTTGGGCAAACATGGGATTGTTGACTGCGCTGGCTCAGAGATGGCACTCAGAGACTTGTACATTTCATTTGCCGGTGGGTGAGATGACAGTCACCCTTGAAGATGTCTATAGGATATTAAGGATACCGATCGATGGAGATCTGATCCCATATGATTGAGTTGGAGACAAGGAGGCCCTGAGATGAGTATTCCAGGACCCAGGACTGGAGATGAGGGCAGGACACGTGGCGTCGGACACGATGATAGCCACAGGGCTAGCGCTGCCGGTAGTGGTAGGAGGAGCAATCAGTGGGTTCCTGTGTCTAGATAGGGTTGGCTGTGGGTTGGGGAGGAGCACTGGAGACACTGGTGACGCAACACACCAGATATGCCTGGGGACCATGTGTGCTGGCACACCTGTACTATGAGCTGCATTAGTTCGTATATCATGGATCAGTGGGATTGGGTTGCAGGGTGACACTGCTGCAGGTGTGGGCTTATGAGCATTTGCCAGTGATGAGGCCGATACACTTCAGAGGCAGGGGACATGGACGCAGTTTTGTTCATCTGTACGACATGATCACATCGCAGCCATGGATTGGCAGGTTGGAGCACTAGCGGCGAGTGATAGACGACATTGATGTGGTCATCTGGAGACCATACCTGGGATGCGAGGAGTGGGAGGACAATGCAGTTGAGCTTCCTTACACCTTCTGGAGCAGGTATCTGATTGGGTAGATGCCCTATGTGCTAGAGAGACAGCTTGTAGACAGGGTTTGCAGGCAGTATGGCAGGATCCAGAGGATGCCACGGGGCTCGGACATGTATGCACGCACTGTCAGGGATCAGGCACAGTTTGGTCCCTTGTTGTCATATGATCAGGCAGTTACACAGCTGGCAGAGATGGTGCCCCTACCCTGGGATATGTGGCTAGAGATTGACGATGCCGGCATGGATGTTGAGTATATAGCTGTAAAGCAGAAAATCACGATCGAACCCTAAGTGTTCCCCCCACCACTCCAAGGAGAGAGAAAGGAGGTCACTAGGGTTGACGGTTTTCACTTAGGGGAGACTTTACATTCAAAAGAGGGGTTGAAACCCACAAGATCCAATCCCACACAATACAAGATTGGATTCTAAATGAGTTTCAAGGGTTAAGACAGCAAGGCTACCCTCTTTTGTAAAGAATGTAGATAGAAGGATTAAGCTAGGAATGCATGAAAAGTGAGAAAGATTCACTTATAAATAGAGATAGGAATATGGGATGAAGCCACGGACCTGGAATTAGCAGTAAAATGTCGAGACGATGCTATCCTGCAAATTTGAGCGAAAGTTGACAGGACGATGGTGCCCGGCGTGCACACGGTCCTCTAAAAAATCCGCGAAACGAAGGGGGATCTGTTCGTCTCTGCACAAGGATTCCAGATCTTCAATTACAGCTGTGTACCTGCAACCTACACACAAAAAAGAGAGGACGATTGGGGGGTTAGGGATTAGGGGTTTGCCCTTAGGTCAAACCCCGGTTTTGGAATTAACCAAGAAATGAGAAATGCTGTAAATGTAAATGATTGTAATGTAATAAAGTACCAATACCTTGTTGTAAGAATGTTTGTATTCTTACATGTGAAGGTGTAAATGTTGTTGTATGTTGTATGTTGTAAGTGATCTCCTCTTCAATGGTTGAATCCTTGTCTTGAATGCAACACTTAGCCTTGAATGGAGACTTAGAATGCTCAATTGCTTGAAGGAATGCTTGAATGCTTGAATGCTTGAATGTTTGAATGTTTGAATATCGCTTCTGCCTCTTTTCCATCTACCAAAATGGGAGAGGAAATGTAGTTTATATACTTGTCAATTAGGGTTAAAAGACTGATTTTTTCGACCTTGGGCCGACAAGGAAACATTATTTTCCAATTTGCAAACTAAAAGACCCGAAGCCCCATAAGAGACCAGGCCCAAAATAGGGCCAGGGACCAGGGCGCTGGGTGCCATGGTCCTGAAGGACCAGGGTGCTGGGCGCCATGGTCCCACCTCCAGGGTCAGCAGCGTGCAAGGAGGATCAGGCCAGGGTGCTAAAAAATGCAGTTTTTGATGTCATGGACAAGTTTCGGGGTCTCCATTCAGGTTCAGTGTTGCGTCACCATCGTGAAGACCCAAATGCAGTCGAAATTGCAAGTGTCACAATTTTAGGATGCTACATTTAGCCCCCACTTTAGCGGGAGTATGTATGCTCATACTTTCGGTAAAGTACAAGGAAACAACATTGAAAGACTTTCACCACGTCAAGGAGGCAAGACACACCAAGCCCCCAGTGGACTAAGGATCTTACGACTTCGATTGACAAAGTAAAAGGGAAGATCACGAGGGAGAACCATGACTGTCAGTAGTAAGGTTCCCTCACTATGAGTCATGCAAGAAAAATACCAAAAATTTTTCTACTGGCACTAAGGACCCTACATTCCTAGGTCTATGTATAGGGAGTCTCCACATTTTGTAAATGTGCTCTAGGATAAAATATTCACTTGTTAACTTCTTGAGGTCAATCAATTCTTCAAATCCCCAATCCAACTCGAACACGGTGTCAATAACCTCCTTTCTGATTGCAAGAATTGGCTCACCCATGTAGTTATATATGGTCCTGGTTCTAGGGTCATAATTATTTGCCAATGTCTTCATGAGCTCCGCATTCACAAATACATTAGCCACAACTAACCTTCCTAAATTCAATCGCCATAAATTGTTGATAGGTTGAGGGGAAACTCTTCTATTGTACCCATATATGAATAATTCATACCCTCTCAATTATGTCCATATGTCTCCAAGATCCTCAAACCGGTCCTCCAGGCCTTCCTCATCAGCTCTAATCTTCTTGGACCTCAAACTGGATGATAGGCACTGGTCAATCAAGTCCTGGGCCAAAGATCACCCTTCCCTTTTCTGTCTTTTAGGTTTTTCTTCTGCAGTGATAGGTTCTTTTCCCTTTTTGGTCTTATTAGTTTTAGATGATGATTCCATTTGAATTTTAAAAAAGAGGTCTATGTGTAAACAACTTACTTGGAATTATTGAGCTTTATCTGTGAATTCGCCCAATTCCTGCTTTCAGTTCGTCGCCTATGAATTCCTTAATGTTGTGTCCTTTGATGTTGACCCACTACTTATGGCATATTTAATCAGTTAGTAATGGCCGTTTTTGACAACGGTCACTCGGGCACACGTTCAAATTTAATGGCGATGTGACCTTTCGTGGGATTTGTTTCTGATTTCATGGCAATCAATAATCATTTCGATGAGGATATGTCTTTTGATCATTTGTTTCTTTAGTCCATCAATCTCTTTGTTTCTATCAACAATACTTTTGTTTCGAATATTACTTCGATCAAGTATTTTTTCCCTTCATCGAAATACTGTATTCGGTCAGTATGGTTGTCTCCTCATCGAAACATATCTGATATCCATCGGGTCTTATGTCGAAGAAACCTTGGGCTTCGATGTCCTCCTTTATTTTTCCATCAAAATACTTCTTTCATCGATATCACTATGTCCCATCGATGAATGAGTCTATTATCTCACCGAAGCTTTTATTTATTTTCCCTTATCGTTCTTCACCGATAAAGTTACATCGGCAAAACCATGCATATCGAGAACATGCCTTTTAACCTCCTCGAAACCTATATCCTCATCGATATCTTTTATTGATGTAGCTTCCTTTTGTCTGATCGATATTATTCTTTCAATGAAAACGCTCCTTTCGGTGGGTCATGTTTATGTTGCATCGATAGTATTATTTCCTCGAGAACTTTTCCCGTCGATGAAGACCCTCTCTGCTTTCTTTGATATCTTTTGTCGATGAAGTTATTATCTTCGGTGAGTCCTTTATGGAATTCATTGGTGTTTCCTTCCTTCGATGCCTCTTTTATATCAATGAGACATCACTGAGTCTCATCGATACCTTTTTTTGATGTAGCTTCCTTTTGTCTGATCGATATTATTCTTTCGATGAAAACGCTCCTTTCGGTGGGTCCTTTCTATGTTGCACCGATAGTATTATTTCCTCGAGAACTTTTCTCGTCGATGAAGACCCTCTCTGCTTTCTTCGATATCTTTTGTCGATGAAGTTATTATCTTCAGTGAGTCCTTTCTGCAATTCATCGGTGTTTCCTTCCTTCGATGGCTCTTTTATATCGATGAGACATCGCTAGGTCTCGTCAATATCTTTTTATCGATGTAGTTTCATTTTGTCTGATCGATATTATTCTTTCGATGAAAACGCATAATCGATGATAATAATTATCTTCGATGATAATAATTTTTTTTTTTTTGATAAAAATTATCATCATCGGAATTACGACGAATACCAAGCTTTCGACTGACAACTTCTTTGATCGTCGGCAGAGTCCATTGGTTGTCGAATTTCCGACGGGCATGGCATCATCGACCAATCCGACGCCGAGTTTTTGACAGTGGATTTTGTTGACACTCTGATGAAAATTTGTCGCAAATCCGACAAACTGTTGTCGGAAATCAGCTCCGAATGTACTAGTGAGCTAAATTGTTTGTTATGCTCCTAGCCATGACTAACCTCATAACTCATTTAATGTTCCATTATTTGTAACTCTTTCCTTTGACATAACACAAATTTTATCCCTATAAAAGGTTGTAGGGAAGGTTCTAAATATCACTAGGTTAATCTCTTAATTTATTTTGGTAAAAAAGACTTGAATTCATATCACGTCAAAATGTTGGGATTGTGCCCTAGCGGAATGGATATCTCTCATTCCTTGACTCTGAGTCGAAAAAAATTGAACTTAAGACTTTCTCAAATAACTAATGAAAAAATATTTCTTTAGAATAAAACATCAAATTTATCTTATTTAAAAATTAAACTTGTAAACCTTGTAAATGAAGATCTGTTCCACATTATTCAAAACATTATAGAGAATGCTCGTCCTATAAAGAATACCGCTGGACTAAACTCCTGAAATCTTCGGAAAAAGGAAAACCTTGAAACTCATTCATTAGGGTTTGTCCTACTAGCGCGCAATCTGTTATATATACCACCTATCTCCTTTGTCTGCAAAGCATGATAGATCGAGGATCTGTTATTTATTAGGGTTTGGAGTTATCTGAGATACTCAGTTAACTTACGTAAGTTTTCAAGTTTAAGGCCTGCAAAGCATAATAGATCGAGGATCTATGGAGATGACGAGCATTACAAGCTTTAGCAATAGGTTAAGGGAAACTGAAAAGCCGAAGCGATATTGGATCCAAATTCATGAATCGGATGACCTTCATGAATCTGTTGGCCTTCCTTGATCAGAGTACTGCTAAGCTTTGGAGCTCAGCAGTAATCTAGTTTATATTGTCTTCTGATTTCGCTCATGAATTTGGAGTCGAATATTCGCTTCTACTCTTCAGTTATATTTTTCATTGGCCTCGTAGGAACATATCAAATTCATTTGCAGTACGTTTACAGAGGACAGGGCCGGCAAAATAGAGGTGTAGGGGCATTTGTTTCTAGGGTTTAGGGTTTGTGTAGGAGGCTGGTGGGTAGGTGGCAGTTGCAAATCAGTTCTTTTGTCTTGTGTCTGCCATCACATTTTGAATACAAATAAGGTAGCTAAAGAATATAGTAAACTCTAAAACGCCAAGATTTTTGTAGATATACTTCTGATCTATCGTCTGTTCGAAGGAGTGGAACAAGCCGGAAAAATACAGGTGTTCAAAATTACATTCTCAGTTTCAGAACCTCTCAAACAGAACCACAATTATAAACATGCACACAAAAAGGGAAGTATAAGGGTTTGGGTTTAAGAATTAATAGGAGGTTATTCCTCATCGTGAATAGGTGGACTTATTTCAGTTTTTTCAATAAAAGTTAATTGTGATTCTGCAAGGTTTTTGAATTGTAAGAGTGTGACTTAGTTCACAATAGACTTTATAAAATGCTGATGAGTAGGATTTTTTTAGCTGCATCTATGAAAAGCGTTTTTTCTTTTACAACTTAAGATATAGGTAATTAGCTTTTCACAGAGTTTAAAGAAAGGGGGAACTAAAAACAAGCCATGCCTTGGGTTTAATAATTTTTCGTCAGTAGCATGTCTTACAGTAAAAGTTTCTCTGTTTTGTTTTGAAAAAGACTGAAATTATGTTCATTGTATTTGTCATAGTAATCAACGCATTCATGGTTTCATTCATGTGTCCAGGCACCTGGAAGAAGTTCACCAACATGTTCGTTTCAGTTTCGATTGCCTACTGAAGACTAACATGTCGGCTTCCAAGAGATTAAATATTGGTAAGCGTCTTCGCCCATTTTCAATGTGGACTTTGCGCTTTAGGTTTCCCTTGGCGATAGATTGTTTTCTAGATTCATTAAAGCCACACCAAATGTGGTTGGGGAACTCTTTTGTTTGGTACATAGAGAAGAGGCTACTGTTTTATAATCATTCACAGTGTTAAGGTGAGAACTTCTGCGGTAAGATGTAATCTACGCCCTCAGAATTGCCTGGTGACTGGCAAATAGTACGTATACCCTGCTGGATAATTTCTGCATACATACTTTGAATTAGTGTGCCCTAATATGCATTGTTTAGCATTTGAGCAGTGAGTCTTACCTGCTTAAAGGCTTTTTTTTATTAGTTTTGTAGGTTTAGCATTTGTGGTTCCTACACTTGTTTGTCGTGGTATTGTTACCTGAGTCTTTTCGATACCTCTTGGCACATATCAGATTTGTGTCAAGATGCGTCTATTGGCACAGAATATGGAGTCAAATAATAAGCATTACCATCTATTGTTTAAATATAATGAATCATAGAATTGTTAACTGTGCAAAGGAAGAAAGAACGAAATTCATTAACAGAGTAGGTCACTTGGACTCAAAACTCCTATAGAAAATCAGGAGTGCATATGGGGATTAAAATGAACAAAAATACCTTAAGAATCAAAGGAATTGAACTAACAGGAGTGCAAACTAAATTTTCAATACTAAGCAATTCTGTAAAATTAAGGGTCCATGCCGGAACAAAAACTACCAATAGAGGAAAGAGAATGGTGTCATTGGAGAACAAGGGTTTGGTTTCCATCAGTGTTATTTTTTTAACAGAATAAACATTTCCTATTTTTAGATATTAGGGATTTGAGTATTCATTAACAGTGTCATTTAAAAGATGAATCTTCTAATTATGTGAGTTTCAAAATATATCTGCGTCTGCATTGTAAGCGAGGGAGCTGAACAACGCTGGAATTATTTAAATTTATTAATTAGAATGAACTCTGATTACTGTGTAATGCACTCAGATCCACTTGAACATGATAGGATCAATTCAAGTTTGAAGCCTTATGTGGATAATTTCTGCAGACATACTCTCTGTGCCCTAATATGCATGGTTTGGCATTTAAGCACTGAGCCTTACCTCTTTAAAGGATTTTCCTTTTTTATTAGCATAGAGCTGGTTTCTTTTGTGCCCATTACAGGTAAACAGTGTATCATTTTGCATGAAAGCTACAGTGAAGATAGTCATAAGGTAGATATCGACATTCTTAGTGTATTGTAACATACATTATATATTTTTTATGGTATATTTCATTGTATATAATGTTTATTTTAAAATATTAAGTTTATAATTAAGATTAATATTTTGACACGTGAATGGTTGTCAAATTTAAGTTAAAAAGTAAAAGTTAACATTAACACATTCGTGTCATTTCACTTTTAAATAGGACAGATCCATTTGCAAATTAATTTGATATGTCCCATATGTTCTTACACTTAGATTGTTGTGTGTTTGCTACTTTGAGTCTTTTCGATATCTCTTTAAATATATTAGATTTGCATAAATTAATACTCTCTTGTTGCCATGCCCTTGCTTATTTAAAGGAAGTTGCAGCCTTTAAATTATCATTGTAGACCTTATAAATAAACCAGACCAAGATTAAATGATATACTTATTACCAAGGGTCTACCTTGAAGTAAACCTAAGCGATGGATAGAATAAAAGGGATGACCTATCACATAAAAATAGTTAAAATTGACTATTTGTTGGAGGGGGCTGACTAGTATGATAGAATAAAAGGGATGACCTATCACATAAAAATAGTTAAAATCGACTATTTGTTGGAGGGGGCTGACTAGTATTAGGGCATTCCAATAGATTAATTGAGGGAGGCCGACTCAAAATAGATGATAAATATATACTTGTGTAGGACCAACCAATAGGGAGGACAAAGCTTGGGTGTTTAGTGCCCAACCTTGGAAATCTGCATTGCAAATTAAATAAACCTTTATTTATATAAAAGGGCCTACTCCTTTATGGAGCACTCAAAGATCACCTGCATGCAAACTTGTCACAGAAAGAGAGAAACAAAATAGCTATGGAGGCCAGAATTCAGAGATCCAGAAAAGGTAACAAGAATGCAATTCAATAATTACAGTTGTTATGAAAATACAACTTGAGAAAATCCTTATAAAAGGATACTCGAAACCCTAAAGGTGAAAACCATAAAGAATTATAAGATTCCTAAGTTTAGCTTAAGCATAGAGTATAATAGACTAATAATTAAATAAATAATTATTAGCTAATAAAAGATAACTCTAACACCCCCCCTTAAGATGAACTTAGGGAGTAGCTAAAAAACAACTAAGGACTAAAAAAACATATAAAAAATGTAGGAAAACAACAATGGGTCCTGACAACTAGGCCTGATGAGGTACTCAAGTACAATAAAATCTCTATAAAGTGGAGAAAAATGAGAAAAACCCTAAGGGAACAAAACTCCTCTCGAAGAAGAGATGAAAGATCAAGTGAAGGACTAAGAAGCCTTCAAACAAGAGTATGTCCCAAAAAATAGGAACAAAGGAAGAGAATGAAGAACGCCATTGAAGCATGAAATAGCTGCAAACACTGTTAAAGAGTAACTGTTGATCTAAAGAACCTCCACTGAAATAGAAAAAGACCAGGTAGAGAAGACTGTAATCTGCATCAGTGCCCTCAAATAACACTACTCGAATTAGATGGTAAATAAAGGCAAACAACTCAACTCGGAGATACAGATGACATGAAACACCAAAGCTTGAAGAGCTGATCAATAAAACTAAGGAAGCATTAGAACCAACAGGACAAACCTCCCCATAATGTTGAAAATGGAGAGAGACAGGTACACTAAAAAGAATGGCCAATAAGAACTGTATGACGAAGAACCAAGAACATCGAAGGTGTAGAGAAAGTACATAGTGTTGTGGAAGGAACACTCACTAGACACGCATCATGAGGCTAATGTCATGGAAGGAACACTCACTTGACAAAGGTAGATGGCAAACAAAAGACAAACATCAACCCCCCCTGACACTTTATAAGTAGTGCATGTACAATAAGGCACAAGATGTGCAAGATCCCAAGTATACAATGCATGGTGGCACTTTATCTCAGTGAGTTTGTATAAATAAAATACTATAATGATAAGAAGAGACAGAAGACTTGAAACAGAAAGAACAACCAAAGACGAGACATCCTACCCAAAGAAAGAGATCTCAAGACTTGAAACCTCCAAGATATTCACCAAAGTGCTGAAAAGCAAAAAACTGAATAAAATATACCTGGAGCATAATCTGGAAAGAAAACTCATATGAATAAAAAGAACACAAAACAAGCTTTCCAACTATGTAATTTTTTTTAAAAATGGAGTTTGGATGCTCAAGTTATGTCTCTCGGAGTGCAAAAATGAACCTCTGGCTTTGACAGCAAAAAACACCATCAAAAAAGCAAAATCAAAAAGTTCAAACCTATTTGGATAGAGCTTGGAAAGAGCTTTCTGATGATATAAGGTTTTTGAAAACGAATAGGCATCAGAAAGGTCTTGGAGAGCCCTACTCAGATTTGGAGTTATTTTTTCCAGAAAAATCACCAGGTACACAAGATAGTGTCTGACACATTTTTTTAGCTCGTCTTCTTTTCTGACTCTCAGATTGTACTAGTTTTTTGTTTTACATATTGTGGGGGGTGTTATTTTTTTACTTTTTTCTATAATTTACTTTAGAAAATCAAAACACCTAAACTCAAAAAAAAAAAAAACCCTTTTGCATCTTTTGTCTAGTTTGAAAGATCACTTAATTAAAAATATTAAGAGTAGGTCCAAGTTCAGGTATAGGCACAGGTACACATGGCCGATTCTTTTGTTGAGATTTTTACATCCTAGAACTATCACCTCTGGAAAGCTCATATGATGAGGCTTCTCAGATCAAGAGGGTTGTGGTCCTGTTTAAATGGAGACCAGCCATTGTTGCAGTGTCCTTTTGAGATTCTTTAGCACCATAATAAGATGGATGAGGCTATGGGTGTCATCTCCTTACATGTTTCAGACAACATGCTTTTTCATCTTGATGGTTTTCTCACTCCTCGGGCTATGTGGTTCAAATTTGAAACTCTCTTTGGTACTATCAATGAGTTCCGAGCATTAAAGATTGAGGCAAAGCTCTCTCCCTTGTTACCAGAGTCTTTTCCTCACATTGAGGACTTTCTGAACAAGTTTAAAACCACCAGATCTATCCTACACATTTGTGGCAAAAATAAGACAGACACAAGAGTGTATCTACCTGATTCTCTCTAAGCTTCGAGGTACTTATCAGATATTTGCTTCCACATTTTATTCTACTATGGATGCCTTGGGTACATGCTTCACCATGCCTACTTTTGATGTGTTATGTGATCGCTTGACTCGTGAGCGGGCTCACTTATCTCAATTGGACACTCCTCACAGGATCAAAGCCGAAAGCATTGGTTTCTCAGACATCTAAAGAGAATAGAAAATAGAAACTGAAGCCTAAGAAGGATTCAGCTGGTAGTGAGCGTCCCTCCAAGCCACCACCTAACTTTGATACCATGAAGAAGTTGAGAAAGTACAACTTCTAAGATCCCAAAAGCACCTGCAAGCAAAATACCTGTCACAAGAGAAGATTGGAGACAGAAACACAATAAAGGCTAAACAACTAAATGCAGGAAAGCAAAATGCAACTACATGAAGAAGGCAAAAATTTGGGCCCCGGCAACAAGGCCTAAAATCTCTCATGAAGAGAACAAGGGCACCGAGATCTGGAGCTCTGATACCATATTGGAGTTGAGGAAAAATCAACTCTACAACTCCCAAAGATCACCTGCATGCAAACCTGTCACAGAAAGAGAGAAGCAAATAGCTATGGAGGCCAGAATTCAAAGATCCAGAAAAGAGGAGTCATATTGATTGTCCAACAAGAATGCAATTCAATAATTACAGTTGTTATGAAAATACAAAGAGAGAATCCTTATAAAAGGATACTCGAAACTCTAAAGGAGAAAACCCTAAAGAATTATAAGATTCCTAAGTTTAGCTTAAGCATGGAGTATAATAGACTAATCATTAAATAAATAATTATTAGCTAATAAAAGATAACTCTAACAAGGTATAATATAATGAAGGGTCATCTCATTGGAAGGAGCACCTCCCTCCAAATGGTCGCCTACTTGGTAAGGGTATAAGAGGTATGTATGATTGGAGGAGGTAGATCCATAACAAAATAAGAAATCAAAGCAGAAATTCAAATACATATAATATGCATAAATCATAAAAGGAATAATAGCATATCAACTCCTAAAATATATATATAAACAATCAAATGAGACTTGAACCATGATACTCTAACCTCTTGTGGTATGCACATAAATGTGTCTTATGTATACTTTGATGTATGGGCTATAATATGTGTAGTGAGGGGGATATTGTTATGAGGTCCTTTTCTAAGCACTCTACCTTATTTTGGTGACAGGTAGTCCCATAAGGCTAAGGGGGTGCAAGGAGTACCCTACCCTTGGGCTTAGAAGGGAAGGATTCTCCAGACACCCTATTGTGACTTCCCCACCAACCTCAACAAGGGATGATTATTGGAATGAATTCAAAGGGATCTCAATCATCGATAGCAAATAAGGAGGCACGAGTAGGGAGAGCAGATACAAGTGTCCACTAGGTACGCCACCTCATGAAGGATGGATGGTGAAAGGCCACATGAGGCCAAGAAGGATAGTATATTCACTCTTGGGCCTAGGGTAGAGAGTTGCTTCTGACACCCTATCATGTCCCCTTATTTGGGCCATTATGGTTGAACCCCTAATAATAAATTATAGAAATTATATGATTAAGATGGTTGTGAATATATGTGCTATAACCCTACTAGTAATAATTGATATTGTGTAAAACTTAAAGCTCTTCATCATCCATACTCATGTAAACACGAGGAATGGCATTGAGAGTAGACTAGGGTTGCATCCAAGGAGAGAGTTCAAAGTTTCTCATCAAGAGAGACAAGGTTAGCTCCCTCGGGAACATCATTTCTCTGCTTGGAAGTAGCCAAGTTGAGTTTGGGAGGATTAAAATGGGAAGTTTGAAAATGGAAGGCCGGTGCAGGGCACCTAGCACTCCAAGAATGAAAGATTTGATTTCTTTTAAGTTTGTGTGTTAATTTGTGATGTAATAATGGACCAACCATTGAGGACTCAATAGAGCCATGGTTGAGTTGTCCAAATTTTGGTTTGAGTCAATTGTGCTCAGGATGTTGTTAGCCTAAGAAGTGAAATGCTTAGGTAGTTCACAGGCAAAATACTCCAGATGAATGTATTCATGTACTAGGAGTCAATTGAGTTGTGTTTAGGTATTCTAGGGTGTTTTAGGACCCTTAAGAGCCTTAGAATGCTTTAGAATGCAAAAATTGCATCCTGGAGCAAAATTTGTCAAAAGTTGCTAAGCAACATTTTGCAATTTCTTGCAAAAGTTGCATTTTTGGTTATAGGCATTAGGAAGTTGGTTGAACCGACTGAAACAAGTGGATATAAGACAAATTTCACTTCATTGTACAGGTTGGAGGATTGGAAATGCAAGAGTAATTTTTTGGTTTGTGAAGCAACCTTGTTTCCACAGGTTTTTGATAGTTTTTTGTCTTGTTTTCCTTGTTTGTACGGTCCAGTACGGACTAGATGGTGTAAAATCATTGCATATTTGAGATTTAATTGTATTTTGATTTCATTAAGGTTGATTTGCAGGTTTGATTGTTCCAGGTTGTAGAGATTTCTTTCATTCTTTGCAACTAGGAGCAAAACCCTTGCAAGTAGGGTTTAAGAGCAAGAAATGGCTCTAACCTAGGCATTCTTTGATGGTACCTATTGAAATCACTAAGAATGATAGGTTAGGGTCTTTACATAGCTTAGGAATAGGGTATGTGATGTTGCAGGTCTAGGAGGAGGACAAACAATGAAGCCCTAGGCTCACCGCTAGGAGTAGGTGAGTTAGGACAGCAAGAAAAGTGTGATTTGTGAGCACATGGAGATTGGTGCAAGACCAAGTGGCATATGAATGGAAATCCCTCTAAGTCCCCTTGAAGGTTCCCAAGGTGTTTGGAGCAAGAGATTTGACAGGTGAAGAGTTTTAGACCCATCTTGCCAAGTCACCGGCTAGGCCTAAAACCCTTCAAAATAGTGTAGCATTGGAAACCCCACTTGTACAGATAACCCAGATGCACTTGTCTAGTATTGTCTGTAACATCCAAAAGGATACTCAAATCCATGATTTATTTCTAGTCTTGTTTGGGATTTTTGCAAATTAAACCCCTAAAACCGCCTAGGGAGGGCTAATGCAATTAGGCCTATTTAGGTGCCAGTAGAGACCTAGAAGGGTTAAGAAGCCAAGGCAATGGATTTGGTGAGTCTTAAACCTCAAAATACATTGAAGACACCTTGTTGATGCATTGGGAAACCATAGGAAGAGATTGTGTGTTAAGATTCTTGCAGGAGTGGTTGGAGCCCAAGAGAGGAGTGTGTGAGTAACTAAGGTGGCAACCTCAAGTGAAGGAGTTGATTGACCCTAAACCATTGGCTATACCTAGGAGGAAAGTCAAGAAGGTTCAAACCTTGGAGGTCCCATTAGCATAACCCCTGCCAAGTGCCATTGGAAGGACTTGAGTAGTTGAAGGGTTGAGTAGGTCAAGTCACTCAAGAAGGTGTAACAAACAAAGCTCCAAGACTCTCTGCATCAAAGACTCTGCTCCAGTAGAAGATATGCTCTATCGAATGCAGGTCGAGGTCGAGGAATAGACCAACTTTCTTTCTTATGATTTATGAATCTCACAAAGAGGCCAAGCGATTTGTGGAAAGGGTCAATGTCAAGGACTAGAGGCCGAAGAAGATACAAAAGTTGGAAAAAGCCTCAAAGGTAAGTAATCAAACCTCGAAGGATGGAGTAATCTCCTTTTTCCTTGTTAGTCAGGTATGGAATGGTTCAGTCACACACTTGAAACAAAAGGCTTTCTTTGTCAAATGAACTGGGGAGTGGCCAACTTTCAATCGGGTTAAAAAGTAGGGTGAGGAAAACTAGAATTTTAAATGTGAACTCAAGACCTTGCCGAAAGGTTTCTACACAGTGATAGTAGAGGATAGAATTAAGAAGACATGGGTATTGAGCAATGTCCCTTTTTTTATGTGAGGTAGGGGTTTCTTTATTAAAGATTGGAAACCAAATTTCAATCCTTTACAAACAAATATTGATGAAATCCCTATTTGGATTAGACTTTGCAACCTTCCCATGGAATATTGGGATGAGGAAACTCTTAAGAGCATTGGTAATAAATTGGGGTTTTTCGTTAAAGTGGATGAGGCAATTGAAAATAAGGATTCTAGTATGTATGCTAAAATCTATATGAGTTAGAAACCCTACCATCCGCTATCGAAAACTATGAAAATCCAAACCAATGTTGAGGTTTGGCGGCAACAGATAGAGGTTGAGGAGATTGTGGAACATTGTAAGCACTGTAAGATGGATGGTCTCACTGAAGTGGATTGTTTGGTATATAAATAGGGTAAGGAATCTACGAGGGAGGTTTTAGTTAATAAGCTTAAGAAATTATCAAAAGAGGTAGTTACAGAGGGCTTCACTAGAAAAACTCAAGAGCCACTTGAGCTAGCGATTTTTGATGGGTTGGTGAGTTTGGATAGGGATCAGGGAAGGACTGAGGATCATGCTCGTTGTAATGAGGTTATGAGTGAAGTTTCTCCAAAGGAAAATAGGATTGCATCCCCTTCACACAACCAACTAATTTATATGCCATATCCAACCATTGCACTTGATAATTTGTGCAATGATGAAAGAGATTAGTTTTGAAACTATATACCTTATTTTGTTATAGATAGATTTGTCATAATGGAGCTTCTTATTTTTGTAGATTACTTTGTGTGTAAGCTTGTTACATCAACATTTCGAAGCACACTGTGATTTAAAAAGTTAGAAAGGCAAAGACAAAATAACAAAACACAAAAACACTAAAATACAACTAAAAGCGTAAATAAACGCCAAAATTAGAAATGAATGAGTGTCCAAATGAATAAAGAAATAGATTGCTAGAAATGAATAAGTGTCCAAATGAATAAAGAAACAGATTCCCCTAATGGTAGTGTATGGATTTTTTATTGAATTCTTCAAAATATCGATTATTGATTGGTTTTGAGATTTTGTTAATAAACTTCTAATTATTTGACCCAACTGTGATCATATTCAACTCCTTAATTGTAAATGGTCCTCATACCATAAATATACGATCCTGATAGTGCCGCACTGTGTCTGAAAATTTCTCAGATCAATACTTGACGTGGATTAAAAAAGTAACCCCCGAATACCACGACCATTCTCATTTCTCCTTGTAAATCTTTAATCTTCCATTGAAAATCATTCAGGTTATTATTATTATACTTTGAATTCCAAACTTGCTTAAATCTCTGCAATCCATAGGATAGACCAATTTCAAAAGCGATTAAAAGGGCAGTAAAAGGCCACTGCCCTCGCTCCTTCCCAACACTCACAACGAACCCTAAAACTGCAATCTGTCACTGCCTTTAAAAGCTATCATCGATCGTATTGTTTGTCCAGCAATAACACAAATAACATAAAAAGGAAAAGGGTGTTTCCTTGCTCTTGCAGTACTACGCCACCTTAAAGTTTAGGTATTTCCTATTTTATAGGAATTTCATGTTATATTATGTCTTCTATTTCTCCATGGTGAGTAATGGAAGCTCTCAGGAATGCTTCACAATGATTTATAGTTTTAGTTAGACACGAATACAAAGTAGGAAAAATGATATTCGCCTCACTCAGAGCTGCAGTAAAGCTGTTGTATTCAATGAAACGAATTAGGGACTTTATTTTTCATGGTTGGAACATAAATATATTGATTCAAATCTGCTTATACCTAGAAGGTATTTTTCGCATATCAATATGTCATAAATCTGTTTAGTTGTTTACTGAAACAAACTTTTCGAATTGATGGAGTCCATGCTTGTAGAGTTGTATTTTGCATTATTTATTAATAGAGGTGGAGGTAGTCATTTAGTGGATCACGTTAAACTTGTGTTTTGTGTTTATGTTATTAGCTTTCTCCTGTTTTGTATTAATTTCTTCGCTCGTTTATAACTAACACAAATTATCATAATTAAATAAATCATTTGATTATTGTAAAATAACATAATTATCATGTCAAATGAAATTCTTAAACTCTTGTAGAATAAAATTGATTTATTATCAGAGTGTGGTATTTTTTTCAATCATCTTAATAAAATAAATCTTTGACAGAGTAATATCATTGTTTTCCTCTATTAAAAAGCTCCTAGTATTTTAGTAGACACCTTTACAAATAATGAATGTTGTTTCATGATGTACAATAAACCTCCTCCATCGAGGATGGAGCAAAAATAATTTCAATTTTCTTTTCAAAGTTTCTTCTTCCTCTATAATAAACCTCCTCTATCAGAAAATGATAAAACCCTTGACAGGATGAATGAGAAACTATGCGAAACTATAGTTATGGGGAATCCAAAACAGCTGTGCGAACAATTATTCTTCAATTTGCACCCATCTCATATCCAGTAATCTCTCGAATATTTACCTGAACTTGGATTTTCTTTTCTTTAATCCGCACTTAGTTTTCAAGAATGCTCGGTGCCTTTGGTGGCAAAGGGAAGATGAGGACATATTGCATGGTTATTCCTTTCCAACCAAAACAATACCCCAATAAACTACTATCAAGATGCAGAAAGCTTTTCACTTTGAAAAATCTAATGCAGATTTCCTTTCCTACATACGCATAAATATGAGTTAACATATGAGATTTATAATACAATTTAAAAAAATAAAAATAAAAATTAAATGTATCAAAAACAAAAGAAATATAATACTAATCTCTATTGACTTCCATCTTCTAAACACATTTCCATTGCTTGTGCTCTCCACCAAACTGCTGGAGTTCTCCACTACACTCAAGGAAGAAAACAGCCTAAGAACTATATGAAAAATGATAATTAAGTTGAAAAAAAAAAAATCAATGTAATGTGAAAAAGGGGAAAATAATGAATCTAAAATTGAAAGACTCGTTCACTTACCTGTATACTTTCCTCCATCCATTAATGCTTTTCAATATCATAGAACACACTTGACCCAACTGTGCAATTCGTTTGACGCAATCTGATGCTATTATTGTAGGTCTGTAGAGAGTATTATAGGGGGCATAATGAAGCCCACATCTCGGAAGAGATACTTGAAAATAATAGCGAATGTTATGAAAGAAATAGGAGGATCAAGATAGAAAGGCAGGCTGACTCTCCCATCAAATGAAACGCATAATATGCCTGAAAAGCTACAGTTGCTTCTTCTTCTTCTTGTCTGGACACGAATGGACAAAGTTATAATGATTTCATATAAATATTTTTTATAATGCATTCCAGTACATATACATACCTCTGCAGATATCTCTTGCCGTCCAATTTATTTGATTGTCTAGAGTATTTAAGAGATGAAAAATATATTTCTATTTCAACTAGATAATTTAGGAAATGAAATCTAAATAAATTATATTATGCATAAAATTTGAAGCTACAGAATTCTTTTAGGACTGATCATCCTAGTCACCCTAACCTGGGCCTATCTTGTACGCTTTATAGTAAACATTTTTTTTGAATGCATTGATTTAATTGAATATACTTTTTATTCAACAGATCTCTCTCAATGATCTGTGATTTAATAGATTATATAGACGAGGGTGAACACAGAACATCTGTTAATGCAAAGAATTTTCTGTTCTATGTCCGTGAAAGTTGAAAAGAAAGGAAGGAAAGAAAGACAATTATCAAAAATATTATATTGCTTTTTTTGAATTTTTTTTTGAATAGGGCTAAAGAGTATGCATTTGTCTTCAAATATGAGAAAAATTTCACATAGGATGATGATATTCTTTTTCAATAATTTGGGTAAAAAATGAGAGATGGTGTGAAAAGATAGTTTGAAGTATTGTCTACCCTTGTATGATTTTGTGATGGCCTTCATTTGTGCACAAGGATCCCAATAAGTATGTTAGATTTGGGGAGGGCCTTTCTTCATTGACACAAAATAGACAGTGTGGAAGATAATGAGAAGAGCTGGTAATTGTACTTTTCTATTCCTTGTCATTTAGTCATTTGAATATTATAGTGTTGAAAATTTATGATGAAAATTTTAATTACTTGGCATGTTCGAACAATATGACAATGTACATTTCAATACAGATGTATGTTTCTCACTTGATAACTTTATATACGATGTCAAGTTGTCAGGTATATAAAGTTGTCAAATGAGAAAACATACCTCTATTGAAATGTAAATTTTCATATGATTCCAACATACCAAATAATTAAAATTTCATTATAAAATTTCAACAATATAATGTTCAAATGACTAATTGACAAAGAATAGAAAAGTACAAAACACAATTACCAGCACCCTGGCTAAATCTAACATGCTTACTAAGTCCTTATGCACTAATGGAAGCCCTCACAGAATCATACAAATGTAGATAACACCTCAAACTATCTTTTCACACCATCTCTCCTCATTTGTTAACCAGATTGTTAAAGAAGAATATCATCATCCTATGAAAAAAATATCAAATATTTAAGAACAAAATGCATATTAGCCTTATTCAAACTTTTTTTTGAAGAAAACCTACTTCTTCTTGTCTATCGTGACGCAGCCACTTAGGTATCTCATCCACAACTTTCTTACTCCATAATGGAGGAGAGCAGCTTCGTCTCTTTCAAACACTCCTCTCTATTTCTCTCTATTGGATAAGGCAAGATGACGAGCATATTGCATGGTTGCTCCTTTCGGACCACAATAATATCCCAATAAACTATTTATATCCAGATGCAGAAAAATAATTTAAAGTTTTTCAATTAGAAAAATCTAATGCAGAATTGCATAAACATGAGTTAACATATGAGTTTTATAATACAATTATTCTTGAAAAAAAGAAATATTAAAAAAAAAAGAAATATAATACTAATCTCTATTGACTTCCATCTTGTAGGCACACTTCCATTGCTTGTGCTCTCCACCTTATTGTTGGAGTTCTTCACTACAAGAAGCAACAAAACAATTTGAGCAGTATATGGAAACGACATAGCCCTACAACATAAAATTTTTGAACACTCTTTTTGGGCCTAACCCACAAGTTCGCACCTCCTAGGTCATTCAAACAAGTGAAGGCCATGAGATAGAGGAGGACTCATTTGGAAAAATGGATGGGTGGAGTGAAATAAATAGTTGAATGACTAAATTGAAATTACTCAAAGTAGATAGTGGGTAGGTAGATAAAATAAATGGTTTGAAACAAGCTATCCAATAGCTAAGAAGGGTAGGTAAGAGAAGTATTGTTTTATTTTAAGAGAAATATTGTTTTGTTTTATTTTCAAAGAGTTGTCTATCCGCAATGGTTACATGAGTAGTTAAGATTTCCAAGGAGTTATTTATGTAATTTTCAACTAAAATTATGCGCAGTTGCAAATAAGTGATCCAATAGTTAAGAATTGTTACTAAGAGATTTTATTTTATCTTTAACGCAAATCAATAATTTCGAGTTTCAAAAAATTGCTTATATGTTGATTGAATGGTTATATAGGATAGTTTTAAATTTTCAAAAAGTTGTTTCTATAATTTTCCACTAAATTTATGTCTCGTAGAATATAGGTGGTCCAATAATTAAGAAAGACAGGCAAGACAAATATTGCTTAAGATTTGTAGGGAGTTGTTTCTATAATTTTCCACCAAACTTATATGCCCCATGGCAAATAGGTGATCTAATAGTTAAGAAGGGTAGGTAAGAGAAATATTGTTTTGTTTGAAAGGCAAATCAATAGTTTTGCTACCAAACTTATGCCCCATGACAAATAAGTGATCTAATAGTTGAGAAGGATAGGTAAGAGAAATATTGTTTTGTTTTTATCGAAAATCAATAGTTTTTATTTTCAAAGATTTGTTTATCTCATGAGTTAAAATTTTCAAGGAGTTGTTTATATAAATTTTCACTCAACTTATGTCATGTGACAAATAAGTGATCCAATGGTTAATAAGGGTAGGTAAGAGAAATATTATTTTATTTTATTTTAAAGAAATTATTTAATCATGGGAAGATAAAAATTGAATTTAAATAAACAATGAAGATTATTTAATAAAAGGGATGTGATGAAATAATTACATAAATAATAAATTATTTAATTAACATTGGAGGAAAATTAGATAATTAAAAATTATTTAATTATGAGAAAAGAGGGAAGTTTCAATGTTTTAATTTGAATCAAAAGAATGAAGTTAAATTAAAAGAATGAAGATGAATCAATTAAATAATAAATTATTTAATTAATTCAAGTGGAAAAATTGGTAAAATTAGTGCTCACAAGCATGATACACTTTTTGGCATTTACAATCACTTCATCATCATGTTTTTAATATATCTAATCCTTATCTCAATATGAAACAAGAGCATCATCACAATCCTTGTTCTTCAACATACCACCCCATCAAGACCATGCATGATACCACAACACATTAGGTATAGATATCAACACCCAAAAGGGTGGACATCTAACCAAGAACATCTCTACACCGAACTAACACTTATCGACACATTCAATCTTAATGGCAACACCTTGTCAACATCGGAAACATCAATATTCAATAATCACAACATCCAACGATCATCATACATTACATCAACAACATTAACAACATACACTTCATCAACAATAACATCAACACAACATATTGCATGTAGACATCATCAGTAAGAAGATGTGTCATCCAATCAAGAGCATCTTCATCTCAACACCACTACTATGATCATTAATGATAACACACAATTAGTCCTCAACATATCACACCATCCAACACCTTGAGTATGGATATCAACTAAGAACCCTTTGCACAACACACATCTTTAGTTAACATTAATGACATCACACATCCGATAGAACAATCAACCATTTGATTATCTCCTTAATATTCATCTGTATTTCATATTGATACAACATATTGAATGTAGACATCAACACAGTAATGGTGGACATCCAAAAAAGAGAATACCTTCAAGCTTTAACCATCTTCACATACATTTGAATCACCGCCTGAGTGATGAATAATGATGAACAACTAATACCCTAACCAGTACAGAGAGTGGGGGGTTGAATTAGTACACACAAAAAATTTCTTCAACATTTTGACTTTCTTTGATCACAGATAACCGGTTGTCTATAGCACTGTACTTAACCATAGCAATACCGGTCAACAGAAATACTTCAAACAACTGAACCAATAAAACAAAACTACTTCAAATAGAATCCAACAATTCTCAAATCTAGATATCTATTTTACTAGTTTGATCATGCATGAGTTGCATTAGTAATATCACAACCATTTAGCACTGCATGCATATTCAACTGAACAAAAAATACTCAATCATCACATGAAAAAAAAATACGCAGCCCATGACACACAGATTTTTCATGTGGAAACCCAAATGGAAAAAACCACGATGGGGATGAATACCCACAAGCTTGTTTTTGAACTCTTTTGAAGTCCGCTCTATTAGGAGCCTAGTTTGGTTAAAGACTTTACAATAAGGCTCTATTAGGAATCGATCCTTTTAGGGATCACCCAGTTAAGGGATGGCTATAAACCCTGTAAAAGGTTACCTCGCTAGAGGTTTTAAAAAACTCAGTGAGCTTGAGTCACCTGGTTAGAGGATTTGCAACAAGCTTGTTAAAGCTACCCGGTCAAGGGATTTTCTTTTTGTTGAAATGGTTAGAAGAAAACAGATAAAACTCCGATCTGATAATAACACTACTTTGCTAAGGCAGATCCATTTTCAGTTCCTCTCTTCTGCAATCACACTCTTCAGACTCCTTACTCTCATTTGGCAAGTATCAAGTCTCCAACACACATACATAAACATAAATTTTGCCAACACAAACAATAACAAACATCATCGACCTTATAGATAATAATTAGGTCGGTAGCACAAACCTTAAACCCTAAATATTTAGGTTTTTAGTTACAAGTGGTCTCATCCTAACCGTTAAAATGAATTTCATAGAATAAAACAATCTGAGAAATATCTCACGTTATTTTGCATCGTCCAATCTTCACCACACGTGGAAATCAGTAACCCATCACACGTTCTTCACACACCGCTAAGTGAAGTGCACATTTTTGAGGTAGACATTCAATGCATTCGCTCCTCAAAGAGATTCTTCACATGCACATAGCTGACGTGGCATCTCGATCTCATTCTTATCTCTTAACTAACTCATCACAAAATGTCATCGGTTGCACCGCACAAGTCAGATCGCCAAACCGGAAATCCTCGAGCTGAACTAAGACTACAAACCAGTAGTCGAACTGTGAACTCCGACACCGGTTCACTGCATCATGGTTGACTATAGCCACTTCCAGTCTTCACACCGGTTCATACCGGTTCACTTATTTACATCAATGACAATATACATTATCCCCGCTTCATCATATGCCAACAATCTTCCCCTTTGGCATTGAAGGCATTACTCAGTGTATCATTGCTCAGTATTTGCACCATGCGTAACATATACCAGTTGACATATACTGATTCAACTTGAAAGATTACCACCACCACCTGGACTAGTCAGTGTGCACTCTGCCATATATCTTCTTCCCCATACATCATTAGATATCTTCTCCCCCTTTGACAACAATGCCAAAGTGGAGGCACAAGCTTCCAAGCTCCACTATGCTGCTCCGCCTATGGAGTAGCATCCTTCAACACATCAATCCTATAAGATCTGACACGGTAGTACCTGACTGATGTGGAGCACACAACTTTAGTTTACCTCGTGAAGGGGAAGAACCCCTAATTCACCTCTCAAATAGGTAAATGTAGTCTTTGGTAAGGGCTTAGTGAATATGTTTGCTAGCTGCTCCTTACTGGAAACATGTTATAATACAAACTCTTTATTCCAAACCTTTCCTCTCAAGAAATGATTCTTGAGCTCAATATGCTTGGTCCTAGCATGCAATACTGGATTTTTGGAAATATTGATTGCAATAGTATTATCACAGAAAATAATCACTAGTTCAGATATAGTCACTTTGAAGCCATCCAATGCATGCTTCATCCAGACTACTTGAGTGGAGCTCATAAATGTTTCCACATACTTCGCTTCAGGTGTAGACTGGGAAATACAACTCTGCTTCTTGCTCGTCCATGAGACTAGTCTTCCACTAAGGAAGAATGCTCCACCAGTTATGCTCTTTGAGTTGTCCACATTACCTGCCCAATCTGCATCAGTAAACACTTTGAGATCAAATTTTCCATTATATGGATACCACAATCCATAATCAACTATTCCCTTCAAATATCTAAGAATCCTCTTTACCGCTACCAAGTGGGATTCTCCTAGATTCTTCTGAAAATGAGCAACTATGCCTACTGCATTAGCAATTCCGTTCTGTGATGCACCACATAGTGTAGCTTACCAATCATTGACTCGTACTCCTTCTCATCCACCAACACTAAATCATCGTCCTTAGTCAGTTTGTAGCCGATCACCATCGGTGTTCGAACAAGTTTTCTCTCCTCCATGCCAAAGGTTTTCAATACCTCTTTGATATATTTGGACTAGGTAATGTAGATTCCTTCCTTCATCTGCTGAATCTGTAGACCAATGAAAAACTTTATTTCTCCAATCAGAGACATTTCAAACTCCTTTTTCATCATATCTGCAAATGCATGACACATTTAATCATCTCCTCCAAAGATTATTTCATCTACAAATACTTCATAGATCAGTATCTGATCATCTTTAGATTTTAGGTAGATGTTGTTGTCTGAACACATGTTCTCAAAAATCCTATCTTCACAAGATGAGAGTGTAACCATTCATACCATGCCCTTGGTGCTTGTTTCAATCCATACAGGGCCTTGTGTAATCTAAATACCATGTCACTATCCTCTGACAAGGAAAACCCATCTGGTTGCTCAAATATACACTTCTTCTTCTAGGATTCCATTCAAGAATGCAGACTTTACATCCATCTAGTATACCTGGAATCCCTTAAATGCTGCAAATCCAAGTAGCATTCAGACACCTTCCAGTCTAGCCACTAGGGCAAATGTTTCTCCATAGTCTTTTCCTTCTTCCTCATCATATCCTTTGCATACAAGTCTTGCCTTGTTTCTTAACACTGTGCCTTCTTCATTCAGCTTATTCCTGAAGACCCATTCGCTACCTATGACATTCTTGTGTTCCAGTCTGGGTACCAAGGACCATGTTGCATTGTTCTTTATCTGGTCCAACTCCTCTTCCATTGCCTTTATCCATTATTCATCGGTAAGTGCCTCTCTAGTGGTCTTAGGCTCAAATTCTAAAATCATGTAGGAGTTTTCTTTCATCTTTCTCCTTGTGAGTATCCCTGCATCTTTGTCTCCAATGATCTGCTTCGGATCATGATGCAGTTTTACATACCTAGGAATGACCCTTGATGGTTCCACTTGCTTTTCTTCTTCTTCTTCCACTTCATCTTCTTCCTCTCCTACTGCAACTTCTACTGGTATAGAAACACTAAGGTCTTTGCAATGTTTGTCACTTGTTTCTGTCTTAACCGATTCCCAGAAGGCTAAAACCGGTTCATCTTCTGTTTGATTCCTGTCGGTTTCCTCAGGCTTCTCATGGGATTCATAAACTCTGACATTGATACTCTCAACAATTTTTCGAGTCCTGTTGTTGTAGCACTTGAGAGATTTTCTTTTAGTGGAATATCCCAAAAATATTCCTTCATCACACTTAGCATCAAACTTTCTCAGATGCTCACCTCTCCTGATATAGAACTTGTTGCCAAATAGTTTGAAATAACTTACATTAGGAGTTCTCTCGTTCCAGTACTCATAGGGGGTTTTGTCTATACCTTTCTTGATGATTACCTGGTTCATAGTATAGACTGCACTTGTTACCTCTTCTCTCCAAAATGTGTGAGCTACCTCTCCTTGGATCAACATAGTTCCGACCACTTCAACTACAGTCGTGTTATTCCTCTCTACTATGTCATTCTTCTGTGGTGTGCTTGGGGCAAACAACTTCTTCTTGATGTCATTCTCTTCACAACACTTATTGAATTCATCAGAAGTGTACTCATCTCCCTGATCGATTCTAAGGGATTTTATTCTTCTACCACACTCCTTCTCAACCAATGCTTTGAAGACTTTGAACTTTCCAAATGCCACAAACTTGTCTTTCAAGAATGTGACCCACATCATTCTTGAGTAATCATCAGTAAGAATAATGAAATACCAATTTCCCTGAATAATTCTTGTTTTCATCGGACCACACAGATCGGTGTGCACTAGATCAAGTAAGTTCTCTGCTGAAAAAGACTTACCTTTGAATGTTGAGGAAGACATCTTCCCAAGTTGACATTCTCTGCACAAATCATTCTCCGGTTTGTTCAGCAAAAGGCAACCCTCTTACTACCTTGATATTACTAGCCTTTACTATATTATCAAAGTTTATATGATAGAGTCTCCTATGCCATATCCAACTATCATCAAGCTTTGCCATCAAATACTGACTGATCTGGGCATTAAGCTCAAACAGGTTTCCTTTGTTCTGTTTACCGGTGGCAATAAGTTCACCATTCTTTCTGATTTTTTTGCAGACCCCACCTTTGAACTCCAGAATAAGTCCTTTGTCGTTCAATTGAGCAACACTCAAAAGGTTGTGCTTAAGGCCTTCCACCCAGTAGACATCATCCGCACTACTCTTTCCATTAAGTGAGATGGATCCTTTTCCTTTTACCATGCAAGGTGCATCGTTCCCAAACCGGACAACACCTCCATCATATTCTTCCAGAGTCAAAAACTTTCTCCAGTCACCAGTCATGTGGTGAGAACACCCGCTATCAATGATCCACTCATTAGAGTTGTCAATGCGAGTGACAAGGGCTTTCTTGTTAGACACCTCTTCCTTGACAGCTATAAACACTATGTCCTCACTCTCTTTATCCTTAGATTAATCATTGGTAACACCTTCATCCACTGCAACAAGACAATTTCTCCTACCTCCTCCTTTATACTTTCTAAACCTTTCCAGTTTATCCTTATTGTCATTGTTAGGATAGTTAACAACTGTATGTCCTATATTATTGTAGGAAAAACACTTGAAAGTAAGCTTACCTCTATATTTTTAGGTGCCTTTTGGAAGTCTCTTGGTGAGAAGATTTTGAAACTCCATAAGAATCTTCTCATCATCCTTATCTCTACTTGGCCTGGATTTATAACTAGTGCTAACCTCTTTTTCTCTCTTGGTAGGTGCGGAGGAAGCAGATGCTTTGAAGGCTTACTTAGGCTTCTGAATGCTACCATCAAAACTATTCAGCAATAATCGAGTCTAAGGATACCTTTGTTATGTTGATAGACCTTATATCTTGGATAGCAGCAACCCTGATTGCATAGATTAGTAACAATGATCTCAAAACTTTACGGATGACGGTGGCATCGTTAATTGTTCCACCAGTGCTCTTGATACATCCAACAACAATCTTGATCCATATGCCATAATGCTGAATGGTCTCACCTTCAACCATCCTCATGCCTTCAAATTTTCCTCTAAGGCTTTCTTCCTTAGCCCGCTTGACATGCTCATCACCGCCATGAAAGATATTCAGTGTGTCCCATACATCCTTAGGATTTTCCTTATCTTATACATCAATGAACTCAATATTGGACATGCTACTAATAAGGGCTTCCATGACTTGCCCATTTTCTTGAATCTCTTTTTTCTGGTCATCGATCAGAGTCCCATAAGGGATTACATAGGCATTCTCAACATAGCTCTAGTGTTGAGCACCCAAACTCTTGATATAAATCTTCATTCTGTCCTTCCATATTTTGAAGTTTTCCTTATTGAACTTAGGACCTTCCCTCTTCATCATTAAAGCAAGATCTTTTTCCTCAAGTGGTTAAGCTTATATCACTGAGGACCTGGCGGTGCTTTGATACCAATTTATGAATAATGATGAACAACTAATACCCTAACCAGTACTGGGGGGGGGGGGGGGGGGGGGTGAATCAGTACACACAAAAACTTGCTTCAATATTTTGACACTCTCTAATCATAGATAACCAATCGTCTATACCACTGTAGTTAACCATAGCAATACCAGTTAATAGAAATACTTCAGACTATTAAACTAGTAAAACAAAAGTACTTCAAATAGCATCCAGCAATTCTCAAATCTAGATAGCTATTTTACTAGTTTGATCATACATGAACTGCATTAGTAATATCACAACCATTTAGCACTGCATGCATATTCAACTGAGAAAATGCTACTCAATCATCACATGAAAAAAAATACATAGACCATGACACAAAGATTTTTCACGTGGAAACCCAAATTGGACAAACCACAATGGGGATGAATACCCACAAGCTTGTTTCTGAACTCTTTTGAAGTCTGCTCTGTTAGGAGCCTAGTCTGGTTAAAGACTTTACAATAAGGTTATGTTAGGAACTGATCTTGTCAGGGCTCACCCGGTTAAGGGATCGCTATAAACCTTGTTAAAGGTTACCTCGCATGAGGATTTAAAGAACTCAATGAGCTTGAGTCACCTAGTTAGAGGATTTGCAACAAGCTTGTTAAAGCTACCTGGTCAAGGGATTTTCTTTCTGTTGAAATGATTAGAAGAAAACAAATAAAACTCTGATCTGATAACAACACTACTTTACTAAGGCAAATCCTTTTCAGTTCCTCTCTTCTGCAATCACACTCTGTAGACTCCTTACTCTGGTTTGGCAAGTATCAAGTCTCCAACACACATACATAAACACAACTTTTTCCAACATAAACAATAAAAAACATCATCGATCTTATAGACAACAATTAGGACGGTAGCATAAACCCTAAACCCTAAATATTTAGGTTTTTAGTTACAAGCGGTTCGATCATGACCGTTAAAATGCAATGCATAGAATAAAACAATCTATGAAAGATCTCAAGTTATTCTGCATCCTGCAATCTTCACCACACTTGGAAATCAGTAACCCATCACACGTTCTTCACACAATGCTAATAGAAGAGCACATTCTTGAGGTAGACATTCAAAGCATTCGCTCCTCACATGCAGGATCATCAAAGAGATTATTAACATGCACATAGCTGACGTGGCATCTCGATCTCATCCTTATCTCTTAACTAACTCATCATAGAATGTCATCGGTTGCACCGCACAAGTCAGATTGCCAAACCGGAAACCCTCGAGCTGAACTGAGACTACAAAACGGTAGTTGAACTGTGAACCCCGATAGCAGTTCACTCCATCCCAATTGACTATAGCCGCTTCAAGTCTTCACACCGGTTCACCATCTTGAGCATCATATACCGGTTCACTTATTGACATCAATCACAACATACATTATCACCACTTCATCATGTAAAGTTCTAATGCCAATAGCTAACAAGATGAGAGGGGGGGGGTGAATCATACAAAGTTAATCTTCCATAAAATCAACAGATTTAACCTCGGTAACTTATACTTCAGCAATATAACCAAAAAACTGCTAAACATGCAAACTCATAAACACATAATCATCGTAACACATATAACACCAGATTTAACGTGGAAACCCAAATAGGGAAAAACCACTGTGGGATTTCGGACCCACTAAGAAATATACTCTTCTAGAGTATGCTCGGTTAAAAGAAAATCTTGTTAAAGATTATAAACACATTGCTAGATGTGACCCGGTTAAGGGATTTCCCTCAAATCTGTTAAGTCCACTTGGTTAGACATCTTATATATAAGACAACAACTAACAATTATACCCATCCGAGTGATACTACGCTAGCACTTGATATCTAATTATAAATGTGGTAGAATTTTTATAATTGAATGTATGAATACTTTTTCAAACTTTGTTATAATCAACCAATAAAAGTATGAAAAAATATGAAGAAATTTAAAAACATATTGCAATAGAACCAAACTTCTATTTTTTCCTGTAATTGTCTACAATGTAAAAATACTTGAAGAATTCATACTGATAATTTGTGCAATGGTGAAAGAGATTAGTTTTGAAACTATATACCTTATTTTGTTATAGATAGAGTTGTCATAATGGAGCTTCTTATTTTTGTAGATTACTTTGTGTGTAAGCTTGTTACATCAACATTTCGAAGCACACTGTGATTTAAAAAGTTAGAAAGGCAAAGACAAAATAACAAAACACAAAAACACTAAAATACAACTAAAAGCGTAAATAAACGCCAAAATTAGAAATGAATGAGTGTCCAAATGAATAAAGAAACAGATTCCTAGAAATGAATAAGTGTCCAAATGAATAAAGAAACAGATTCCCCTAATGGTAGTGTATGGATTGTTTTGCATTACTAATCATTATCCTAATTAATGAACCCTATGACCTAAAAGATTTCATTGTTCTATTAATACAAACTTTTCTTGTAGTATAAACAATTAATGAGGCATCATAAAAAATTATATATTTTTTAAAATTTCTATTTGTTTTGGTTGAAAAAGAAACATTGCTTGTTTGAAAGAAATTAGATGGGTTGTTTCTTGTTTTTAGATTTTTTTAATTTTTTCTTATGTTTTAAAATAGGATATCTTGATCTTTATTGTTTTGACCCCATTTTGATTTTGAAAGATGAGAAGCATTAGTGAGGTTTTTCCTTTATTAATGGACAATATGTTTGGAATGATTTTAAGACTTTGACTATGTGATAAATTTAATATCAATTTTTTGGTCATATTCCATGATCTATTATGAGTATCACATATTTTTCTAATTCTTAACTCATTCTTATATTATATTTATAAATTTATATTATGTAAGTTTTTTTAATGTACCAGACTTGGATGCAAAAGCGGTTAGCATAGGTGATGACTATGTTATTTTTGAGTCCATATATGATGGAACAAAGGTGGATAATGATAGATTTTTTGTATTGGATAGTTGCAATTTTTTGTATATTAGCTTGTGGATACAGTGGTGGATAGGATAGAAGCTGACTGTGATAGTCTTAATTATAATCTAATATATTTTTTGATGTTATAATTAATAACCCTATACCTAACTTTATATAGAAAAAATAATTTTATTATAATTAAATGTATGATATAATAAAAATTATATTATAAAATGATTGAAAATTATGGTTTCATTTTTAGATAATCTTTGCTTATATAATATAATATATGCTGCAGACAACATAATATTGCAGCCTAGTTAACGTCTGACATGATCCATAAAATGGATGAAGCAAACATTTACATTGACCATAAACATATCCCAAACCTGTATAAGAAACTTTACATATTTCGCCTCTTCGTAAAATGCACTGATGGTATCAAAATTTCTATCTGTATTCAGATCTTCAATGTACTATTTGACTAAATCTTTTTGTTTTAAAGCTGCCAAACCAGCAACTGTAGATACCACATAATTGAATGAATCGAACAATTACAACATCCAAATAATGAGATAGAATCATAGCCCATAACATGATAAAAATTTAAACTCTAATATGAAGTCATGAATTTGCCATCATGCCGTCCGGATATGAAACTACTGAATAGTTCATTGCATTTCCTTCAGACTATAAGAAACATATGGAAACAAGCATGTATAACAAGTCACAATACCCTCCTTAGCGGATTCTTCAGGTTGTTTTAGTCGCTTGAAGAACTTTTCATTCAAATTGTCATTTGCGAGTGACCTGTTTCTCGATGAGTAAGACAAGTATTCAGGCGTGAAATACCGGCAGATAAATGGGTGTATTCCAGCAGAAAGATGGCTGTATATCAGCAGGAAAATGCGTGTATTCCGGCAGAAAGATGGCTGTATATCAGCAGAAAAATGGTTGTATGTCGGCGTGAGACAATTCCGTGGGGAGAGTTCTCCAGATAGAAAGGGCTGCGGCTATTCTGGCTATAAAACAGACCTTCCTTACAGCCTGTTAGCGATAGGTTAGTCAATTGTGTAAAATAGACGGTGCAAAATCTGTACTGTCATTTTAGAACAAGAATCATAATTAGGTGTAATTAAATATCTTATATTTAATATTTTTTATTGAATTCTTCAAAATATCGATTATTGATTGGTTTTGAGATTTTGTTAATAAACTTCTAATTATTTGACCCAACTGTGATCATATTCAACTCCTTAATTGTAAATGGTCCTCATACCATAAATATACGATCCTGATAGTGCCGCACTGTGTCTGAAAATTTCTCAGATCAATACTTGACGTGGATTAAAAAAGTAACCCCCAAATACCACGACCATTCTCATTTCTCCTTGTAAATCTTTAATCTTCCATTGAAAATCATTCAGGTTATTATTATTATACTTTGAATTCCAAACTTGCTTAAATCTCTGCAATCCATAGGATAGACCAATTTCAAAAGCGATTAAAAGGGCAGTAAAAGGCCACTGCCCTCGCTCCTTCCCAACACTCACAACGAACCCTAAAACTGCAATCTGTCACTGCCTTTAAAAGCTATCATCGATCGTATTGTTTGTCCAGCAATAACACAAATAACATAAAAAGGAAAAGGGTGTTTCCTTGCTCTTGCAGTACTACGCCACCTTAAAGTTTAGGTATTTCCTATTTTATAGGAATTTCATGTTATATTATGTCTTCTATTTCTCCATGGTGAGTAATGGAAGCTCTCAGGAATGCTTCACAATGATTTATAGTTTTAGTTAGACACGAATACAAAGTAGGAAAAATGATATTCGCCTCACTCAGAGCTGCAGTAAAGCTGTTGTATTCAATGAAACGAATTAGGGACTTTATTTTTCATGGTTGGAACATAAATATATTGATTCAAATCTGCTTATACCTAGAAGGTATTTTTCGCATATCAATATGTCATAAATCTGTTTAGTTGTTTACTGAAACAAACTTTTCGAATTGATGGAGTCCATGCTTGTAGAGTTGTATTTTGCATTATTTATTAATAGAGGTGGAGGTAGTCATTTAGTGGATCACGTTAAACTTGTGTTTTGTGTTTATGTTATTAGCTTTCTCCTGTTTGTATTAATTTCTTCGCTCGTTTATAACTAACACAAATTATCATAATTAAATAAATCATTTGATTATTGTAAAATAACATAACTATCATGTCAAATGAAATTCTTAAACTCTTGTAGAATAAAATTGATTTATTATCAGAGTGTGGTATTTTTTTCAATCATCTTAATAAAATAAATCTTTGACAGAGTAATATCATTGTTTTCCTCTATTAAAAAGCTCCTAGTATTTTAGTAGACACCTTTACAAATAATGAATGTTGTTTCATGATGTACAATAAACCTCCTCCATCGAGGATGGAGCAAAAATAATTTCAATTTTCTTTTCAAAGTTTCTTCTTCCTCTATAATAAACCTCCTCTATCAGAAAATGATAAAACCCTTGACAGGATGAATGAGAAACTATGCGAAACTATAGTTATGGGGAATCCAAAACAGCTGTGCGAACAATTATTCTTCAATTTGCACCCATCTCATATCCAGTAATCTCTCGAATATTTACCTGAACTTGGATTTTCTTTTCTTTAATCCGCACTTAGTTTTCAAGAATGCTCGGTGCCTTTGGTGGCAAAGGGAAGATGAGGACATATTGCATGGTTATTCCTTTCCAACCAAAACAATACCCCAATAAACTACTATCAAGATGCAGAAAGCTTTTCACTTTGAAAAATCTAATGCAGATTTCCTTTCCTACATACGCATAAATATGAGTTAACATATGAGATTTATAATACAATTTAAAAAAATAAAAATAAAAATTAAATGTATCAAAAACAAAAGAAATATAATACTAATCTCTATTGACTTCCATCTTCTAAACACATTTCCATTGCTTGTGCTCTCCACCAAACTGCTAGAGTTCTCCACTACACTCAAGGAAGAAAACAACCTCAGAACTATATGAAAAATGATAATTAAGATGAAAAAAAAAAAATCAATGTAATGTGAAAAAGGGGAAAATAATGAATCTAAAATTGAAAGACTCATTCACTTACCTGTATACTTTCCTCCATCCATTAATGCTTTTCAATAGCATAGAACACACTTGACCCAACTGTGCAATTCGTTTGACGCAATCTGATGCTATTATTGTAGGTCTGTAGAGAGTATTATAGGGGGCATAATGAAGCCCACATCTCGGAAGAGATACTTGAAAATAATAGCGAATGTTATGAAAGAAATAGGAGGATCAAGATAGAAAGGCAGGCTGAATCCCCCATCAAATGAAACGCATAATATGCCTGAAAAGCTACAGTTGCTTCTTCTTCTTCTTGTCTGGACACGAATGGACAAAGTTATAATGATTTCATATAAATATTTTTTATAATGCATTCCAGTACATATACATACCTCTGCAGATATCTCTTGCCGTCCAATTTATTTGATTGTCTAGAGTATTTAAGAGATGAAAAATATATTTCTATTTCAACTAGATAATTTAGGAAATGAAATCTAAATAAATTATATTATGCATAAAATTTGAAGCTACAGAATTCTTTTAGGACTGATTATCCTAGTCACCCTAACCTGGGCCTATCTTGTACGCTTTATAGTAAACATTTTTTTTGAATGCATTGATTTAATTCAATATACTTTTTATTCAACAGATCTCTCTCAATGATCTGTGATTTAACAGATTATATAGACGAGGATGAACACAGAACATCTATTAATGCAAAGAATTTTCTGTTCTATGTCTGAGAAAGTTGAAAAGAAAGGAAGGAAAGAAAGACAATTATCAAAAATATTATATTGCTTTTTTTGAATTTTTTTTTGAATAGGGCTAAAGAGTATGCATTTGTCTTCAAATATGAGAAAAATTTCACATAGGATGATGATATTCTTTTTCAATAATTTGGGTAAAAAATGAGAGATGGTGTGAAAAGATAGTTTGAAGTATTGTCTACCCTTGTATGATTTTGTGATGGCCTTCATTTGTGCACAAGGATCCCAATAAGTATGTTAGATTTGGGGAGGGCCTTTCTTCATTGACACAAAATAGACAGTGTGGAAGATAATGAGAAGAGCTGGTAATTGTACTTTTCTATTCCTTGTCATTTAGTCATTTGAATATTATAGTGTTGAAAATTTATGATGAAAATTTTAATTACTTGGCATGTTCGAACAATATGACAATGTACATTTCAATACAGATGTATGTTTCTCACTTGATAACTTTATATACGATGTCAAGTTGTCAGGTATATAAAGTTGTCAAATGAGAAAACATACCTCTATTGAAATGTAAATTTTCATATGATTCCAACATACCAAATAATTAAAATTTCATTATAAAATTTCAACAATATAATGTTCAAATGACTAATTGACAAAGAATAGAAAAGTACAAAACACAATTACCAGCACCCTGGCTAAATCTAACATGCTTACTAAGTCCTTATGCACTAATGGAAGCCCTCACAGAATCATAAAAATGTAGATAACACCTCAAACTATCTTTTCACACCATCTCTCCTCATTTGTTAACCAGATTGTTAAAGAAGAATATCATCATCCTATGAAAAAAATATCAAATATTTAAGAACAAAATGCATATTAGCCTTATTCAAACTTTTTTTTGAAGAAAACCTACTTCTTCTTGTCTATCGTGACGCAGCCACTTAGGTATCTCATCCACAACTTTCTTACTCCATAATGGAGGAGAGCAGCTTCGTCTCTTTCAAACACTCCTCTCTATTTCTCTCTATTGGATAAGGCAAGATGACGAGCATATTGCATGGTTGCTCCTTTCGGACCACAATAATATCCCAATAAACTATTTATATCCAGATGCAGAAAAATAATTTAAAGTTTTTCAATTAGAAAAATCTAATGCAGAATTGCATAAACATGAGTTAACATATGAGTTTTATAATACAATTATTCTTGAAAAAAAGAAATATTAAAAAAAATGGAATATAATACTAATCTCTATTGACTTCCATCTTGTAGGCACACTTCCATTGCTTGTGCTCTCCACCTTATTGTTGGAGTTCTTCACTACAAGAAGCAACAAAACAATTTGAGCAGTATATGGAAACGACATAGCCCTACAACATAAAATTTTTGAACACTCTTTTTGGGCCTAACCCACAAGTTCGCACCTCCTAGGTCATTCAAACAAGTGAAGGCCATGAGATAGAGGAGGACTCATTTGGAAAAATGGATGGGTGGAGTGAAATAAATAGTTGAATGACTAAATTGAAATTACTCAAAGTAGATAGTGGGTAGGTAGATAAAATAAATGGTTTGAAACAAGCTATCCAATAGCTAAGAAGGGTAGGTAAGAGAAGTATTGTTTTATTTTAAGAGAAATATTGTTTTGTTTTATTTTCAAAGAGTTGTCTATCCGCAATGGTTACATGAGTAGTTAAGATTTCCAAGGAGTTATTTATGTAATTTTCAACTAAAATTATGCGCAGTTGCAAATAAGTGATCCAATAGTTAAGAATTGTTACTAAGAGATTTTATTTTATCTTTAACGCAAATCAATAATTTCGAGTTTCAAAAAATTGCTTATATGGTGATTGAATGGTTATATAGGATAGTTTTAAATTTTCAAAAAGTTGTTTCTATAATTTTCCACTAAATTTATGTCTCGTAGAATATAGGTGGTCCAATAATTAAGAAAGACAGGCAAGACAAATATTGCTTAAGATTTGTAGGGAGTTGTTTCTATAATTTTCCACCAAACTTATATGCCCCATGGCAAATAGGTGATCTAATAGTTAAGAAGGGTAGGTAAGAGAAATATTGTTTTGTTTGAAAGGCAAATCAATAGTTTTGCTACCAAACTTATGCCCCATGACAAATAATTTATCTAATAGTTGAGAAGGATAGGTAAGAGAAATATTGTTTTGTTTTTATCGAAAATCAATAGTTTTTATTTTCAAAGATTTGTTTATCTCATGAGTTAAAATTTTCAAGGAGTTGTTTATATAAATTTTCACTCAACTTATGTCATGTGACAAATAAGTGATCCAATGGTTAATAAGGGTAGGTAAGAGAAATATTATTTTATTTTATTTTAAAGAAATTATTTAATCATGGGAAGATAAAAATTGAATTTAAATAAACAATGAAGATTATTTAATAAAAGGGATGTGATGAAATAATTACATAAATAATAAATTATTTAATTAACATTGGAGGAAAATTAGATAATTAAAAATTATTTAATTATGAGAAAAGAGGGAAGTTTCAATGTTTGAATTTGAATCAAAAGAATGAAGTTAAATTAAAAGAATGAAGATGAATCAATTAAATAATAAATTATTTAATTAATTCAAGTGGAAAAATTGGTAAAATTAGTGCTCACAAGCATGATACACTTTTTGGCATTTACAATCACTTCATCATCATGTTTTTAATATATCTAATCCTTATCTCAATATGAAACAAGAGCATCATCACAATCCTTGTTCTTCAACATACCACCCCATCAAGACCATGCATGATACCACAACACATTAGGTATAGATATCAACACCCAAAAGGGTGGACATCTAACCAAGAACATCTCTACATCGAACTAACACTTATCGACACATTCAATCTTAATGGCAACACCTTGTCAACATCGGAAACATCAATATTCAATAATCACAACATCCAACGATCATCATACATTACATCAACAACATTAACAACATACACTTCATCAACAATAACATCAACACAACATATTGCATGTAGACATCATCAGTAAGAAGATGTGTCATCCAATCAAGAGCATCTTCATCTCAACACCACTACTATGATCATTAATGATAACACACAATTAGTCCTCAACATATCACACCATCCAACACCTTGAGTATGGATATCAACTAAGAACCCTTTGCACAACACACATCTTTAGTTAACATTAATGACATCACACATCCGATAGAACAATCAACCATTTGATTATCTCCTTAATATTCATCTGTATTTCATATTGATACAACATATTGAATGTAGACATCAACACAGTAATGGTGGACATCCAAAAAAGAGAATACCTTCAAGCTTTAACCATCTTCACATACATTTGAATCACCGCCTGAGTGATGAATAATGATGAACAACTAATACCCTAACCAGTACAGAGAGTGGGGGGTTGAATTAGTACACACAAAAAATTTCTTCAACATTTTGACTTTCTCTGATCACAGATAACCGGTTGTCTATAGCACTGTACTTAACCATAGCAATACCGGTCAACAGAAATACTTCAAACAACTGAACCAATAAAACAAAACTACTTCAAATAGAATCCAACAATTCTCAAATCTAGATATCTATTTTACTAGTTTGATCATGCATGAGTTGCATTAGTAATATCACAACCATTTAGCACTGCATGCATATTCAACTGAACAAAAAATACTCAATCATCACATGAAAAAAAAATACGCAGCCCATGACACACAGATTTTTCATGTGGAAACCCAAATGGAAAAAACCACGATGGGGATGAATACCCACAAGCTTGTTTTTGAACTCTTTTGAAGTCCGCTCTATTAGGAGCCTAGTTTGGTTAAAGAATTTACAATAAGGTTCTATTAGGAATCGATCCTTTTAGGGATCACCCAGTTAAGGGATGGCTATAAACCCTGTAAAAGGTTACCTCGCTAGAGGTTTTAAAGAACTCAGTGAGCTTGAGTCACCTCGTTAGAGGATTTGCAACAAGCTTGTTAAAGCTACCCGGTCAAGGGATTTTCTTTTTGTTGAAATGGTTAGAAGAAAACAGATAAAACTCCGATCTGATAATAACACTACTTTGCTAAGGCAGATCCATTTTCAGTTCCTCTCTTCTGCAATCACACTCTTCAGACTCCTTACTTTCATTTGGCAAGTATCAAGTCTCCAACACACATACATAAACATAAATTTTGCCAACACAAACAATAACAAACATCATCGACCTTATAGATAATAATTAGGTCGGTAGCACAAACCTTAAACCCTAAACATTTAGGTTTTTAGTTACAAGTGGTCTAATCCTAACCGTTAAAATGAATTTCATAGAATAAAACAATCTGAGAAATATCTCACGTTATTTTGCATCGTCCAATCTTCACCACACCTGGAAATCAGTAACCCATCACACGTTCTTCACACACCGCTAAGTGAAGTGCACATTTTTGAGGTAGACATTCAATGCATTCGCTCCTCAAAGAGATTCTTCACATGCACATAGCTGACGTGGCATCTTGATCTCATTCTTATCTCTTAACTAACTCATCACAAAATGTCATCGGTTGCACCGCACAAGTCAGATCGCCAAACCGGAAATCCTCGAGCTGAACTAAGACTACAAACCAGTAGTCGAACTGTGAACTCCGACACCGGTTCACTGCATCATGGTTGACTATAGCCACTTCCAGTCTTCACATCGGTTCATACCGGTTCACTTATTTACATCAATGACAATATACATTATCCCCGCTTCATCATATGCCAACAATCTTCCCCTTTGGCATTGAAGGCATTACTCAGTGTATCATTGCTCAGTATTTGCACCATGCTCAGTAACATATACCGGTTGACATATACTGATTCAACTTGAAAGATTACCACCACCACCTGGACTAGTCAGTGTGCACTCTGCCATATATCTTCTTCCCCATACATCATTAGATATCTTCTCCCCCTTTGACAACAATGCCAAAGTGGAGGCACAAGCTTCCAAGCTCCACTATGCTGCTCCGCCTATGGAGTAGCATCCTTCAACACATCAATCCTATAAGATCTGACACGGTAGTACCTGACTGATGTGGAGCACACAACATTAGTTTACCTCATGAAGGGGAAGAACCCATAATTCACCTCTCAAATAGTTAAATGTAGTCTTTGGTAAGGGCTTAGTGAATATGTTTGCTAGCTGCTCCTTACTGGAAACATGTTATAATACAAACTCTTTATTCTAAACCTTTCCTCTCAAGAAATGATTCTTGAGCTCAATATGCTTGGTCCTAGCATGCAATACTGGATTTTTGGAAATATTGATTGCAATAGTATTATCACAGAAAATAATCACTAGTTCAGATATAGTCACTTTGAAGCCATCCAATGCATGCTTCATCCAGACTACTTGAGTGGAGCTCATAAATGTTTCCACATACTTCGCTTCAGGTGTAGACTGGGAAATACAACTCTGCTTCTTGCTCGTCCATGAGACTAGTCTTCCACTAAGGAAGAATGCTCCACCAGTTATGCTCTTTGAGTTGTCCACATTACCTACCCAATCTGCATCAGTAAACACTTTGAGATCAAAGTTTCCATTATATGGATACCACAATCCATAATCAACTATTCCCTTCAGATATCTAAGAATCCTCTTTACCGCTACCAAGTGGGATTCTCCTGGATTCTTCTAAAAATGAGCAACTATGCCTACTGCATCAACAATTCTGGTCTGTGATGCACCACATAGTGTAGCTTACCAATCATTGACTCGTACTCCTTCTCATCCACCAACACTGAATCATCGTCCTTAGTCAGTTTGTAGCCGCTCACCATCGGTGTTCGAACAAGTTTTCTCTACTCCATGCCAAAGGTTTTCAATACCTCTTTGATATATTTGGACTAGGTAATGTAGATTCCTTCCTTCATCTGCTGAATCTATAGACCAATGAAAAACTTTATTTCTCCAATCAGAGACATTTCAAACTCCTTTTTCAACACATCTGCAAATGCATGACTCATTTAATCATCTCCTCCAAAGATTATGTCATCTACAAATACTTCACAGATCAGTATCTGATCATCTTCAGATTTCAGGTAGATGTTGTTGTCCGAACACATGTTCTCAAAAATCCTATCTTCACAAGATGAGAGTGTAACCATTCATACCATGCCCTTGGTGCTTGTTTCAATCCATACAGGGCCTTGTGTAATCTAAATACCATGTCACTATCCTCTGACAAGGAAAACCCATCTGGTTGCTCAAATATACACTTCTTCTTCTAGGATTCCATTCAAGAATGCAGACTTTACATCCATCTAGTATACCTGGAATCCCTTAAATGCTGCAAATCCAAGTAGCATTCAGACACCTTCCAGTCTAGCCACTAGGGCAAATGTTTCTCCATAGTCTTTTCCTTCTTCCTCATCATATCCTTTGCATACAAGTCTTGCCTTGTTTCTTAACACTGTGCCTTCTTCATTCAGCTTATTCCTGAAGACCCATTCGCTACCTATGACATTCTTGTGTTCCAGTCTGGGTACCAAGGACCATGTTGCATTGTTCTTTATCTGGTCCAACTCCTCTTCCATTGCCTTTATCCAGTATTCATTGGTAAGTGCCTCTCTAGTGGTCTTAGGCCCAAATTCTAAAATCATGTAGGAGTTTTCTTTCATCTTTCTCCTTGTGAGTATCCCTGCATCTTTGTCTCCAATGATCTGCTTCGGATCATGATGCAGTTTTACATACCTAGGAATGACCCTAGATGGTTCCACTTGCTTTTCCTCTTCTTCTTCCACTTCATCTTCTTCTTCTCCTACTGCAACTTCTACTGGTATAGAAACACTAAGGTCTTTGCAATGTTTGTCACTTGTTTCTTTCTTAACCAATTCCCAGAAGGCTAAAACCGGTTCATCTTCTGTTTGATTCCTGTCGGTTTCCTCAGGCTTCTCATGGGATTCATAAACTCTGACATTGATACTCTCAACAATTTTTCGAGTCCTGTTGTTGTAGCACTTGAGAGATTTTCTTTTAGTGGAATATCCCAAAAATATTCCTTCATCACACTTAGCATCAAACTTTCTCAGATGCTCACCTCTCCTGATATAGGACTTGTTGCCAAATACTTTGAAATAACTTACATTAGGAGTTCTCTCGTTCCGGTACTCATAGGGGTTTTTTGTCTTTACCTTTCTTGATGATTACCTGGTTCATAGTATAGACTGCACTTGTTACCTCTTCTCTCCAAAATGTGTGAGCTACCTTTCCTTGGATCAACATAGTTCTGACCACTTCAACTACAGTCGTGTTATTCCTCTCTACTATGTCATTCTTCTGTGGTGTGCTTGGGGCAAACAACTTCTTCTTGATGTCATTCTCTTCACAATACTTATTGAATTCATCAGAAGTGAACTCATCTCCCTGATCGGTTCTAAGGGATTTTATTCTGCTACCGCACTCCTTCTCAACCAATGCTCTGAAGACTTTGAACTTTCCAAATGCCACAGACTTGTCTTTCAAGAATGTGACCCACGTCATTCTTGAGTAATCATCAGTAAGAATAATGAAATACCAATTTCCCTGAATACTTCTTGTTTTCATCGGACCACACAGATCGGTGTGCACTAGATCAAGTAAGTTCTCTGCTGAAAAAGACTTACCTTTGAATGTTGAGGAAGACATCTTCCCAAGTTGACATTCTCTGCGCAAATCATTCTCCGGTTTTATCAGCAAAAGGCAACCCTCTTACTACCTTGATATTACTAGCCTTTACTATATTATCAAAGTTTATATAATAGAGTCTCCTATGCCATATCCAACTATCATCAAGCTTTGCCATCAGATACTGACTGATCTGGGCATTAAGCTGAAACAGGTTTCCTTTGTTCTGTTTACTGGTGGCAATAAGTTCACCATTCTTTCCGATTTTTTTGCAGACGCCACCTTTGAACTCCAGAATAAGTCCTTTGTCTTTCAGTTGAGCAACACTCAAAAGGTTGTGCTTAAGGCCTTCCACCTAGTAGACATCATCCGCACTACTCTTTCCATTAAGTGAGATGGATCCTTTTCCTTTTACCATGCAAGGTGCATCGTTGCCAAACCAGACAACACCTCCATCATATTCTTCCAGAGTCAAAAACTTTCTCCAGTCACTAGTCATGTGGTGAGAACACCCGCTATCAATGATCCACTCATTAGAGTTGTCAATGCGAGTGACAAGGGCTTTCTTGTTAGACACCTCTTCCTTGACAGCTATAAACACTATGTCCTCACTCTCTTTATCCTTAGATTAATCATTGGTAACACCTTCATCCACTGCAACAAGACAATTTCTCCTAACCCCTGCTTTATACTTTCTAAACCTTTCCAGTTTATCCTTATTGTCATTGTTAGGATAGTTAACAACTATATGTCCTATCTTATTGTAGGAAAAACACTTGAAAGGAAGCTTACCTCTATATTTTTAGGTGCCTTTTGGAAGTCTCTTGGTGAGAAGATTTTGAAACTCCATAAGAATCTTCTCATCATCCATATCTCTACTTGGCCTGGATTTATAACTAGTGCTAACCTCTTTTTCTCTCTTGGTAGGTGCGGAGGAAGCAGATGCTTTGAAGGCTTACTTAGGCTTCTGAATGCTACCATCAAAACTATTCAGCAATAATCGAGTCTAAGGATACCTTTGTTATGTTGATAGACCTTATATCTTGGATAGCAGCAACCCTGATTGCATAGATTAGTAACAATGATCTCAAAACTTTACGGATGACGGTGGCATCGTTAATTGTTCCACCAGTGCTCTTGATACGTCCAACAACAATCTTGATCCATATGCCATAATGCTGAATGGTCTCACCTTCAACCATCCTCATGCCTTCAAATTTTCCTCTAAGGCTTTCTTCCTTAGCCCGCTTGACATGCTCATCACCGCCATGAAAGATATTCAGTGTGTCCCATACATCCTTAGGATTTTCCTTATCTTATACATCAATGAACTCAATATTGGACATGCTACTAATAAGGGCTTCCATGACTTGCCCATTTTCTTGAATCTCTTTTTTCTGGTCATCGATCAGAGTCCCATAAGGGATTACATAGGCATTCTCAACATAGCTCCAGTGTTGAGCACCCAAACTCTTGATATAAATCTTCATTCTGTCCTTCCATATTTTGAAGTTTTCCTTATTGAACTTAGGACCTTCCCTCTTCATCATTAAAGCAAGATCTTTTTCCTCAAGTGGTTAAGCTTATATCACTGAGGACCTGGAGGTGCTCTGATACCAATTGATGAATAATGATGAACAACTAATACCCTAACCAGTACTGAGGGGGGGGGGGGGGGTGAATCAGTACACACAAAAACTTGCTTCAATATTTTGACACTCTCTAATCATAGATAACCAATCGTCTATACCACTGTAGTTAACCATAGCAATACCAGTTAATAGAAATACTTCAGACTGTTAAACTAGTAAAACAAAAGTACTTCAAATAGCATCCAGCAATTCTCAAATCTAGATAGCTATTTTACTAGTTTGATCATACATGAACTGCATTAGTAATATCACAACCATTTAGCACTGCATGCATATTCAACTGAGAAAATGCTACTCAATCATCACATGAAAAAAAATACATAGACCATGACACAAATATTTTTCACGTGGAAACCCAAATTGGACAAACCACAATGGGGATGAATACCCACAAGCTTGTTGTTGAACTCTTTTGAAGTCCGCTCTGTTAGGAGCCTAGTCTGGTTAAAGACTTTACAATAAGGTTATGTTAGGAACTGATCTTGTCAGGGCTCACCCGGTTAAGGGATCGCTATAAACCTTGTTAAAGGTTACCTCGCATGAGGATTTAAAGAACTCAATGAGCTTGAGTCACCTAGTTAGAGGATTTGCAACAAGCTTGTTAAAGCTACCTGGTCAAGGGATTTTCTTTCTGTTGAAATGATTAGAAGAAAACGAATAAAACTCTGATCTGATAACAACACTACTTTACTAAGGCAAATCCTTTTCAGTTCCTCTCTTCTCCAATCACACTCTGTAGACTCCTTACTCTGGTTTGGCAAGTATCAAGTCTCCAACACACATACATAAACACAACTTTTTCCAACATAAACAATAAAAAACATCATCGATCTTATAGACAACAATTAGGTCGGTAGCATAAACCCTAAACCCTAAATATTTAGGTTTTTAGTTACAAGCGGTTCGATCATGACCGTTAAAATGCAATGCATAGAATAAAACAATCTAAGAAGGATCTCAAGTTATTCTGCATCCTGCAATCTTCACCGCAGTTGGAAATCAATAACCCATCACACGTTCTTCACACAATGCTAATAGAAGAGCACATTCTTGAGGTAGACATTCAATGCATTCGCTCCTCACATGCAAGATCATCAAAGAGATTATTAACATGCACATAGCTGACGTGGCATCTCGATCTCATCCTTATCTCTTAACTAACTCATCATAGAATGTCATCGGTTGCACCGCACAAGTCAGATCGCCAAACCGGAAACCCTCGAGCTGAACTGAGACTACAAAACGGTAGTTGAACTGTGAACCTCGATAGCAGTTCACTCCATCCCAATTGACTATAGCTGCTTCCAGTCTTCACACCGGTTCACCATCTTGAGCATCATATACCAGTTCACTTATTGACATCAATCACAACATACATTATCACCACTTCATCATGTAAAGTTCTAATGCCAATAGCTAACAAGATGAGAGGGGGGGGTGAATCATACAAAGTTAATCTTCCATAAAATCAACAGATTCAACCTCGGTAACTTATACTTCAACAATATAACCAAAAAACTGCTAAACATGCAAACTCATAAACACATAATCATCGTAACACATATAACACCAGATTTAACGTGGAAACCCAAATAGGGAAAAACCACTGTGGGATTTCGGACCCACTAAGAAATATACTCTTCTAGAGTATGCTCGGTTAAAAGCAAATCTTGTTAAAGATTATAAACACATTGCTAGATGTGACCCGGTTAAGGGATTTCCCTCAAATCTGTTAGGATCTTCACTTTGTTAGAAGTGACCTTGTCAAAGGATTTCAAACACTCATTTAGAATGTTACCTTGCTAGAGGGTTTACAAATAAGACTGTTAAGTCCACTTGGTTAGACATCTTATATATAAGACAACAACTAACAATTATACCCATCTGAGTGATACTACACTAGCACTTGATATCTAATTATAAATGTGGTAGAATTTTTATAATTGAATGTATGAATACTTTATCAAACTTTGTTATAATCAACCAATAAAAGTATGAAAAAATACGAAGAAATTTAAAAACATATTGCAATAGAACCAAACGTCTATTTTTTCCTGTAATTGTCTACAATGTAAAAATATTTGAAGAATTCATATTGATAATTTGTGCAATGGTGAAAGAGATTAGTTTTGAAACTATATACCTTATTTTGTTATAGATAGATTTGTCATAATGGAGCTTCTTATTTTTGTAGATTACTTTGTGTGTAAGCTTGTTACATCAACATTTCGAAGCACACTGTGATTTAAAAAGTTAGAAAGGCAAAGACAAAATAACAAAACACAAAAACACTAAAATACAACTAAAAGCGTAAATAAACGCCAAAATTAGAAATGAATGAGTGTCCAAATGAATAAAGAAACAGATTCCTAGAAATGAATAAGTGTCCAAATGAATAAAGAAACAGATTCCCCTAATGGTAGTGTATGGATTGTTTTGCATTACTAATCATTATCCTAATTAATGAACCCTATGACCTAAAAGATTTCATTGTTCTATTAATACAAACTTTTCTTGTAGTATAAACAATTAATGAGGCATCATAAAAAATTATATATTTTTTAAAATTTCTATTTGTTTTGGTTGAAAAAGAAACATTGCTTGTTTGAAAGAAATTAGATGGGTTGTTTCTTGTTTTTAGATTTTTTTAATTTTTTCTTATGTTTTAAAATAGGATATCTTGATCTTTATTGTTTTGACCCCATTTTGATTTTGAAAGATGAGAAGCATTAGTGAGGTTTTTCCTTTATTAATGGACAATATGTTTGGAATGATTTTAAGACTTTGACTATGTGATAAATTTAATATCAATTTTTTGGTCATATTCCATGATCTATTATGAGTATCACATATTTTTCTAATTCTTAACTCATTCTTATATTATATTTATAAATTTATATAATGTACCAGACTTGGATGCAAAAGCGGTTAGCATAGGTGATGACTATGTTATTTTTGAGTCCATATATGATGGAACAAAGGTGGATAATGATAGATTTGATTTTGTATTGGATAGTTGCAATTTTTTGTATATTAGCTTGTGGATACAGTGGTGGATAGGATAGAAGCTGACTGTTATAGTCTTAATTATAATCTAATATATTTTTTGATGTTATAATTAATAACCCTATACCTAACTTTATATAGAAAAAATAATTTTATTATAATTAAATGTATGATATAATAAAAATTATATTATAAAATGATTGAAAATTATGGTTTCATTTTTAGATAATCTTTGCTTATATAATATAATATATGCTGCAGACAACATAATATTGCAGCCTAGTTAACGTCTGACATGATCCATAAAATGGATGAAGCAAACATTTACATTGACCATAAACATATCCCAAACCTGTATAAGAAACTTTACATATTTCACCTCTTCGTAAAATGCACTGATGGTATCAAAATTTCTATCTGTATTCAGATCTTCAATGTACTATTTGACTAAATCTTTTTGTTTTAAAGCTGCCAAACCAGCAACTGTAGATACCACATAATTGAATGAATCGAACAATTACAACATCCAAATAATGAGATAGAATCATAGCCCATAACATGATAAAAATTTAAACTCTAATATGAAGTCATGAATTTGCCATCATGCCGTCCGGATATGAAACTACTGAATAGTTCATTGCATTTCCTTCAGACTATAAGAAACATATGGAAACAAGCATGTATAACAAGTCACAATACCCTCCTTAGCGGATTCTTCAGGTTGTTTTAGTCGCTTGAAGAACTTTTCATTCAAATTGTCATTTGCGAGTGACCTGTTTCTCGATGAGTAAGGCAAGTATTCAGGCGTGAAATACCAGCAGATAAATGGGTGTATTCCAGCAGAAAGATGGCTGTATATCAGCAGGAAAATGCGTGTATTCCGGCAGAAAGATGGCTGTATATCAGCAGAAAAACGGTTGTATGTCGGCGTGAGACAATTCCGTGGGGAGAGTTCTCCAGATAGAAAGGGCTGCGGCTATTCTGGCTATAAAACAGACCTTCCTTACAGCCTGTTAGCGACAGGTTAGTCAATTGTGTAAAATAGACGGTGCAAAATCTGTACTGTCATTTTAGAACAAGAATCATAATTAGGTGTAATTAAATATCTTATATTTAATATTTTTTATTGAATTCTTCAAAATATCGATTATTGATTGGTTTTGAGATTTTGTTAATAAACTTCTAATGATTTGACCCAACTGTGATCATATTCAACTCCTTAATTGTAAATGGTCCTCATACCATAAATATACGATCCTGATAGTGCCGCACTGTGTCTGAAAATTTCTCAGATCAATACTTGACGTGGATTAAAAAAGTAACCCCCAAATACCACGACCATTCTCATTTCTCCTTGTAAATCTTTAATCTTCCATTGAAAATCATTCAGGTTATTATTATTATACTTTGAATTCCAAACTTGCTTAAATCTCTGCAATCCATAGGATAGACCAATTTCAAAAGCGATTAAAAGGGCAGTAAAAGGCCACTGCCCTCGCTCCTTCCCAACACTCACAACGAACCCTAAAACTGCAATCTGTCACTGCCTTTAAAAGCTATCATCGATCGTATTGTTTGTCCAGCAATAACACAAATAACATAAAAAGGAAAAGGGTGTTTCCTTGCTCTTGCAGTACTACGCCACCTTAAAGTTTAGGTATTTCCTATTTTATAGGAATTTCATGTTATATTATGTCTTCTATTTCTCCATGGTGAGTAATGGAAGCTCTCAGGAATGCTTCACAATGATTTATAGTTTTAGTTAGACACGAATACAAAGTAGGAAAAATGATATTCGCCTCACTCAGAGCTGCAGTAAAGCTGTTGTATTCAATGAAACGAATTAGGGACTTTATTTTTCATGGTTGGAACATAAATATATTGATTCAAATCTGCTTATACCTAGAAGGTATTTTTCGCATATCAATATGTCATAAATCTGTTTAGTTGTTTACTGAAACAAACTTTTCGAATTGATGGAGTCCATGCTTGTAGAGTTGTATTTTGCATTATTTATTAATAGAGGTGGAGGTAGTCATTTAGTGGATCACGTTAAACTTGTGTTTTGTGTTTATGTTATTAGCTTTCTCCTGTTTTGTATTAATTTCTTCGCTCGTTTATAACTAACACAAATTATCATAATTAAATAAAACATTTGATTATTGTAAAATAACATAACTATCATGTCAAATGAAATTCTTAAACTCTTGTAGAATAAAATTGATTTATTATCAGAGTGTGGTATTTTTTTCAATCATCTTAATAAAATAAATCTTTGACAGAGTAATATCATTGTTTTCCTCTATTAAAAAGCTCCTAGTATTTTAGTAGACACCTTTACAAATAATGAATGTTGTTTCATGATGTACAATAAACCTCCTCCATCGAGGATGGAGCAAAAATAATTTCAATTTTCTTTTCAAAGTTTCTTCTTCCTCTATAATAAACCTCCTCTATCAGAAAATGATAAAACCCTTGACAGGATGAATGAGAAACTATGCGAAACTATAGTTATGGGGAATCCAAAACAGCTGTGCGAACAATTATTCTTCAATTTGCACCCATCTCATATCCAGTAATCTCTCGAATATTTACCTGAACTTGGATTTTCTTTTCTTTAATCCGCACTTAGTTTTCAAGAATGCTCGGTGCCTTTGGTGGCAAAGGGAAGATGAGGACATATTGCATGGTTATTCCTTTCCAACCAAAACAATACCCCAATAAACTACTATCAAGATGCAGAAAGCTTTTCACTTTGAAAAATCTAATGCAGATTTCCTTTCCTACATACGCATAAATATGAGTTAACATATGAGATTTATAATACAATTTAAAAAAATAAAAATAAAAATTAAATGTATCAAAAACAAAAGAAATATAATACTAATCTCTATTGACTTCCATCTTCTAAACACATTTCCATTGCTTGTGCTCTCCACCAAACTGCTGGAGTTCTCCACTACACTCAAGGAAGAAAACAACCTAAGAACTATATGAAAAATGATAATTAAGTTGAAAAAAAAAAAATCAATGTAATGTGAAAAAGGGGAAAATAATGAATCTAAAATTGAAAGACTCATTCACTTACCTGTATACTTTCCTCCATCCATTAATGCTTTTCAATAGCATAGAACACACTTGACCCAACTGTGCAATTCGTTTGACGCAATCTGATGCTATTATTGTAGGTCTGTAGAGAGTATTATAGGGGGCATAATGAAGCCCACATCTCGGAAGAGATACTTGAAAATAATAGCGAATGTTATGAAAGAAATAGGAGGATCAAGATAGAAAGGCAGGCTGAATCCCCCATCAAATGAAACGCATAATATGCCTGAAAAGCTACAGTTGCTTCTTCTTCTTCTTGTCTGGACACGAATGGACAAAGTTATAATGATTTCATATAAATATTTTTTATAATGCATTCCAGTACATATACATACCTCTGCAGATATCTCTTGCCGTCCAATTTATTTGATTGTCTAGAGTATTTAAGAGATGAAAAATATATTTCTATTTCAACTAGATAATTTAGGAAATGAAATCTAAATAAATTATATTATGCATAAAATTTGAAGCTACAGAATTCTTTTAGGACTGATTATCCTAGTCACCCTAACCTGGGCCTATCTTGTACGCTTTATAGTAAACATTTTTTTTGAATGCATTGATTTAATTCAATATACTTTTTATTCAACAGATCTCTCTCAATGATCTGTGATTTAACAGATTATATAGACGAGGATGAACACAGAACATCTATTAATGCAAAGAATTTTCTGTTCTATGTCTGAGAAAGTTGAAAAGAAAGGAAGGAAAGAAAGACAATTATCAAAAATATTATATTGCTTTTTTTGAATTTTTTTTTGAATAGGGCTAAAGAGTATGCATTTGTCTTCAAATATGAGAAAAATTTCACATAGGATGATGATATTCTTTTTCAATAATTTGGGTAAAAAATGAGAGATGGTGTGAAAAGATAGTTTGAAGTATTGTCTACCCTTGTATGATTTTGTGATGGCCTTCATTTGTGCACAAGGATCCCAATAAGTATGTTAGATTTGGGGAGGGCCTTTCTTCATTGACACAAAATAGACAGTGTGGAAGATAATGAGAAGAGCTGGTAATTGTACTTTTCTATTCCTTGTCATTTAGTCATTTGAATATTATAGTGTTGAAAATTTATGATGAAAATTTTAATTACTTGGCATGTTCGAACAATATGACAATGTACATTTCCATACAGATGTATGTTTCTCACTTGATAACTTTATATACGATGTCAAGTTGTCAGGTATATAAAGTTGTCAAATGAGAAAACATACCTCTATTGAAATGTAAATTTTCATATGATTCCAACATACCAAATAATTAAAATTTCATTATAAAATTTTAACAATATAATGTTCAAATGACTAATTGACAAAGAATAGAAAAGTACAAAACACAATTACCAGCACCCTGGCTAAATCTAACATGCTTACTAAGTCCTTATGCACTAATGGAAGCCCTCACAGAATCATAAAAATGTAGATAACACCTCAAACTATCTTTTCACACCATCTCTCCTCATTTGTTAACCAGATTGTTAAAGAAGAATATCATCATCCTATGAAAAAAATATCAAATATTTAAGAACAAAATGCATATTAGCCTTATTCAAACTTTTTTTTGAAGAAAACCTACTTCTTCTTGTCTATCGTGACGCAGCCACTTAGGTATCTCATCCACAACTTTCTTACTCCATAATGGAGGAGAGCAGCTTCATCTCTTTCAAACACTCCTCTCTATTTCTCTCTATTGGATAAGGCAAGATGACGAGCATATTGCATGGTTGCTCCTTTCGGACCACAATAATATCCCAATAAACTATTTATATCCAGATGCAGAAAAATAATTTAAAGTTTTTCAATTAGAAAAATCTAATGCAGAATTGCATAAACATGAGTTAACATATGAGTTTTATAATACAATTATTCTTGAAAAAAAGAAATATTAAAAAAAAAAGAAATATAATACTAATCTCTATTGACTTCCATCTTGTAGGCACACTTCCATTGCTTGTGCTCTCCACCTTATTGTTGGAGTTCTTCACTACAAGAAGCAACAAAACAATTTGAGCAGTATATGGAAACGACATAGCCCTACAACATAAAATTTTTGAACACTCTTTTTGGGCCTAACCCACAAGTTCGCACCTCCTAGGTCATTCAAACAAGTGAAGGCCATGAGATAGAGGAGGACACATTTGGAAAAATGGATGGGTGGAGTGAAATAAATAGTTGAATGACTAAATTGAAATTACTCAAAGTAGATAGTGGGTAGGTAGATAAAATAAATGGTTTGAAACAAGCTATCCAATAGCTAAGAAGGGTAGGTAAGAGAAGTATTGTTTTATTTTAAGAGAAATATTGTTTTGTTTTATTTTCAAAGAGTTGTCTATCCGCAATGGTTACATGAGTAGTTAAGATTTCCAAGGAGTTATTTATGTAATTTTCAACTAAAATTATGCGCAGTTGCAAATAAGTGATCCAATAGTTAAGAATTGTTACTAAGAGATTTTATTTTATCTTTAACGCAAATCAATAATTTCGAGTTTCAAAAAATTGCTTATATGGTGATTGAATGGTTATATAGGATAGTTTTAAATTTTCAAAAAGTTGTTTCTATAATTTTCCACTAAATTTATGTCTCGTAGAATATAGGTGGTCCAATAATTAAGAAAGACAGGCAAGACAAATATTGCTTAAGATTTGTAGGGAGTTGTTTCTATAATTTTCCACCAAACTTATATGCCCCATGGCAAATAGGTGATCTAATAGTTAAGAAGGGTAGGTAAGAGAAATATTGTTTTGTTTGAAAGGCAAATCAATAGTTTTGCTACCAAACTTATGCCCCATGACAAATAATTTATCTAATAGTTGAGAAGGATAGGTAAGAGAAATATTGTTTTGTTTTTATCGAAAATCAATAGTTTTTATTTTCAAAGATTTGTTTATCTCATGAGTTAAAATTTTCAAGGAGTTGTTTATATAAATTTTCACTCAACTTATGTCATGTGACAAATAAGTGATCCAATGGTTAATAAGGGTAGGTAAGAGAAATATTATTTTATTTTATTTTAAAGAAATTATTTAATCATGGGAAGATAAAAATTGAATTTAAATAAACAATGAAGATTATTTAATAAAAGGGATGTGATGAAATAATTACATAAATAATAAATTATTTAATTAACATTGGAGGAAAATTAGATAATTAAAAATTATTTAATTATGAGAAAAGAGGAAAGTTTCAATGTTTGAATTTGAATCAAAAGAATGAAGTTAAATTAAAAGAATGAAGATGAATCAATTAAATAATAAATTATTTAATTAATTCAAGTGGAAAAATTGGTAAAATTAGTGCTCACAAGCATGATACACTTTTTGGCATTTACAATCACTTCATCATCATGTTTTTAATATATCTAATCCTTATCTCAATATGAAACAAGAGCATCATCACAATCCTTGTTCTTCAACATACCACCCCATCAAGACCATGCATGATACCACAACACATTAGGTATAGATATCAACACCCAAAAGGGTGGACATCTAACCAAGAACATCTCTACATCGAACTAACACTTATCGACACATTCAATCTTAATGGCAACACCTTGTCAACATCGGAAACATCAATATTCAATAATCACAACATCCAACGATCATCATACATTACATCAACAACATTAACAACATACACTTCATCAACAATAACATCAACACAACATATTGCATGTAGACATCATCAGTAAGAAGATGTGTCATCCAATCAAGAGCATCTTCATCTCAACACCACTACTATGATCATTAATGATAACACACAATTAGTCCTCAACATATCACACCATCCAACACCTTGAGTATGGATATCAACTAAGAACCCTTTGCACAACACACATCTTTAGTTAACATTAATGACATCACACATCCGATAGAACAATCAACCATTTGATTATCTCCTTAATATTCATCTGTATTTCATATTGATACAACATATTGAATGTAGACATCAACACAGTAATGGTGGACATCCAAAAAAGAGAATACCTTCAAGCTTTAACCATCTTCACATACATTTGAATCACCGCCTGAGTGATGAATAATGATGAACAACTAATACCCTAACCAGTACAGAGAGTGGGGGGTTGAATTAGTACACACAAAAAATTTCTTCAACATTTTGACTTTCTCTGATCACAGATAACCGGTTGTCTATAGCACTGTACTTAACCATAGCAATACCGGTCAACAGAAATACTTCAAACAACTGAACCAATAAAACAAAACTACTTCAAATAGAATCCAACAATTCTCAAATCTAGATATCTATTTTACTAGTTTGATCATGCATGAGTTGCATTAGTAATATCACAACCATTTAGCACTGCATGCATATTCAACTGAACAAAAAATACTCAATCATCACATGAAAAAAAAATACGCATCCCATGACACACAGATTTTTCATGTGGAAACCCAAATGGAAAAAACCACGATGGGGATGAATACCCACAAGCTTGTTTTTGAACTCTTTTGAAGTCCGCTCTATTAGGAGCCTAGTTTGGTTAAAGAATTTACAATAAGGTTCTATTAGGAATCGATCCTTTTAGGGATCACCCAGTTAAGGGATGGCTATAAACCCTGTAAAAGGTTACCTCGCTAGAGGTTTTAAAGAACTCAGTGAGCTTGAGTCACCTGGTTAGAGGATTTGTAACAAGCTTGTTAAAGCTACCCGGTCAAGGGATTTTCTTTTTGTTGAAATGGTTAGAAGAAAACAGATAAAACTCCGATCTGATAATAACACTACTTTGCTAAGGCAGATCCATTTTCAGTTCCTCTCTTCTGCAATCACACTCTTCAGACTCCTTACTTTCATTTGGCAAGTATCAAGTCTCCAACACACATACATAAACATAAATTTTGCCAACACAAACAATAACAAACATCATCGACCTTATAGATAATAATTAGGTCGGTAGCACAAACCTTAAACCCTAAACATTTAGGTTTTTAGTTACAAGTGGTCTAATCCTAACCGTTAAAATGAATTTCATAGAATAAAACAATCTGAGAAATATCTCACGTTATTTTGCATCGTCCAATCTTCACCACACCTGGAAATCAGTAACCCATCACACGTTCTTCACACACCGCTAAGTGAAGTGCACATTTTTGAGGTAGACATTCAATGCATTCGCTCCTCAAAGAGATTCTTCACATGCACATAGCTGACGTGGCATCTCTATCTCATTCTTATCTCTTAACTAACTCATCACAAAATGTCATCGGTTGCACCGCACAAGTCAGATCGCCAAACCGGAAATCCTCGAGCTGAACTAAGACTAAAAACCAGTAGTCGAACTGTGAACTCCGACACCGGTTCACTGCATCATGGTTGACTATAGCCACTTCCAGTCTTCACACCGGTTCATACCGGTTCACTTATTTACATCAATGACAATATACATTATCCCCGCTTCATCATATGCCAACAATCTTCCCCTTTGGCATTGAAGGCATTACTCAGTGTATCATTGCTCAGTATTTGCACCATGCTCAGTAACATATACCGGTTGACATATACTGATTCAACTTGAAAGATTACCACCACCACCTGGACTAGTCAGTGTGCACTCTGCCATATATCTTCTTCCCCATACATCATTAGATATCTTCTCCCCCTTTGACAACAATGCCAAAGTGGAGGCACAAGCTTCCAAGCTCCACTATGCTGCTCCGCCTATGGAGTAGCATCCTTCAACACATCAATCCTATAAGATCTGACACGGTAGTACCTGACTGATGTGGAGCACACAACTTTAGTTTACCTCATGAAGGGGAAGAACCCCTAATTCACCTCTCAAATAGTTAAATGTAGTCTTTGGTAAGGGCTTAGTGAATATGTTTGCTAGCTGCTCCTTACTGGAAACATGTTATAATACAAACTCTTTATTCTAAACCTTTCCTCTCAAGAAATGATTCTTGAGCTCAATATGCTTGGTCCTAGCATGCAATACTGGATTTTTGGAAATATTGATTGCAATAGTATTATCACAGAAAATAATCACTAGTTCAGATATAGTCACTTTGAAGCCATCCAATGCATGCTTCATCCAGACTACTTGAGTGGAGCTCATAAATGTTTCCACATACTTCGCTTCAGGTGTAGACTGGGAAATACAACTCTGCTTCTTGCTCATCCATGAGACTAGTCTTCCACTAAGGAAGAATGCTCCACCAGTTATGCTCTTTGAGTTGTCCACATTACCTGCCCAATCTGCATCAGTAAACACTTTGAGATCAAAGTTTCCATTATATGGATACCACAATCCATAATCAACTATTCCCTTCAGATATCTAAGAATCCTCTTTACCGCTACCAAGTGGGATTCTCCTGGATTCTTCTAAAAATGAGCAACTATGCCTACTGCATCAGCAATTCTGGTCTGTGATGCACCACATAGTGTAGCTTACCAATCATTGACTCGTACTCCTTCTCATCCACCAACACTGAATCATCGTCCTTAGTCAGTTTGTAGCCGATCACCATCGGTGTTCGAACAAGTTTTCTCTCCTCCATGCCAAAGGTTTTCAATACCTCTTTTATATATTTGGACCAAGTAATGTAGATTCCTTCCTTCATCTGCTGAATCTATAGACCAATGAAAAACTTTATTTCTCCAATCCGAGACATTTCAAACTCCTTTTTCAACACATCTGCAAATGCATGACTCATTTAATCATCTCCTCCAAAGATTATGTCATCTACAAATACTTCACAGATCAGTATCTGATCATCTTTAGATTTCAGGTAGATGTTGTTGTCCGAACACATGTTCTCAAAAATCCTATCTTCACAAGATGAGAGTGTAACCATTCATACCATGCCCTTGGTGCTTGTTTCAATCCATACAGGGCCTTGTGTAATCTAAATACCATGTCACTATCCTCTGACAAGGAAAACCCATCTGGTTGCTCAAATATACACTTCTTCTTCTAGGATTCCATTCAAGAATGCAGACTTTACATCCATCTAGTATACCTGGAATCCCTTAAATGCTGCAAATCCAAGTAGCATTCAGACACCTTCCAGTCTAGCCACTAGGGCAAATGTTTCTCCATAGTCTTTTCCTTCTTCCTCATCATATCCTTTGCATACAAGTCTTGCCTTGTTTCTTAACACTGTGCCTTCTTCATTCAGCTTATTCCTGAAGACCCATTCGCTACCTATGACATTCTTGTGTTCCAGTCTGGGTACCAAGGACCATGTTGCATTGTTCTTTATCTGGTCCAACTCCTCTTCCATTGCCTTTATCCAGTATTCATTGGTAAGTGCCTCTCTAGTGGTCTTAGGCCCAAATTCTAAAATCATGTAGAAGTTTTCTTTCATCTTTCTCCTTGTGAGTATCCCTGCATCTTTGTCTCCAATGATCTGCTTCGGATCATGATGCAGTTTTACATACCTAGGAATGACCCTAGATGGTTCCACTTTCTTTTCCTCTTCTTCTTCCACTTCATCTTCTTCTTCTCCTACTGCAACTTCTACTGGTATAGAAACACTAAGGTCTTTGCAATGTTTGTCACTTGTTTCTTTCTTAACCGATTCCCAGAAGGCTAAAACCGGTTCATCTTTTGTTTGATTCCTGTCGGTTTCCTCAGGCTTCTCATGGGATTCATAAACTCTGACATTGATACTCTCAACAATTTTTCGAGTCCTATTGTTGTAGCACTTGAGAGATTTTCTTTTAGTGGAATATCCAAAAAATATTCCTTCATCACACTTAGCATCAAACTTTCTCAGATGCTCACCTCTCCTGATATAGGACTTGTTGCCAAATACTTTGAAATAACTTACGTTAGGAGTTCTCTCGTTCCGGTACTCATAGGGGGTTTTTGTCTTTACCTTTCTTGATGATTACCTGGTTCATAGTATAGACTGCACTTGTTACCTCTTCTCTCCAAAATGTGTGAGCTACCTTTCCTTGGATCAACATAGTTCTGACCACTTCAACTACAGTCGTGTTATTCCTCTCTACTATGTCATTCTTCTATGGTGTGCTTGGGGCAAACAACTTCTTCTTGATGTCATTCTCTTCACAATACTTATTGAATTCATCAGAAGTGAACTCATCTCCCTGATCGGTTCTAAGGGATTTTATTCTGCTACCGCACTCCTTCTCAACCAATGCTCTGAAGACTTTGAACTTTCCAAATGCCACAGACTTGTCTTTCAAGAATGTGACCCACGTCATTCTTGAGTAATCATCAGTAAGAATAATGAAATACCAATTTCCCTGAATACTTCTTGTTTTCATCGGACCACACAGATCGGTGTGCACTAGATCAAGTAAGTTCTCTGCTGAAAAAGACTTACCTTTGAATGTTGAGGAAGACATCTTCCCAAGTTGACATTCTCTGCGCAAATCATTCTCCGTTTTGTTCAGCAAAAGGCAACCCTCTTACTACCTTGATATTACTAGCCTTTACTATATTATCAAAGTTTATATGATAGAGTCTCCTATGCCATATCCAACTATCATCAAGCTTTGCCATCAGATACTGACTGATCTGGGCATTAAGCTGAAACAGGTTTCCTTTGTTCTGTTTACTGGTGGCAATAAGTTCACCATTCTTTCCGATTTTTTTGCAGACCCCACCTTTGAACTCCAGAATAAGTCCTTTGTCTTTCAGTTGAGCAAAACTCAAAAGGTTGTGCTTAAGGCCTTCCACCCAGTAGACATCATCCGCACTACTCTTTCCATTAAGTGAGATGGATCCTTTTCCTTTTACCATGCAAGGTGCATCGTTGCCAAACCGGACAACACCTCCATCATATTCTTCCAGAGTCAAAAACTTTCTCCAGTCACTAGTCATGTGGTGAGAACACCCGCTATCAATGATCCACTCATTAGAGTTGTCAATGCGAGTGACAAGGGCTTTCTTGTTAGACACCTCTTCCTTGACAGCTATAAACACTATGTCCTCACTCTCTTTATCCTTAGATTAATCATTGGTAACACCTTCATCCACTGCAACAAGACAATTTCTCCTAACTCCTCCTTTATACTTTCTAAACCTTTCCAGTTTATCCTTATTGTCATTGTTAGGATAGTTAACAACTATATGTCCTATCTTATTGTAGGAAAAACACTTGAAAGGAAGCTTACCTCTATATTTTTAGGTGCCTTTTGGAAGTCTCTTGGTGAGAAGATTTTGAAACTCCATAAGAATCTTCTCATCATCCATATCTCTACTTGGCCTGGATTTATAACTAGTGCTAACCTCTTTTTCTCTCTTGGTAGGTGCGGAGGACGCAGATGCTTTGAAGGCTTACTTAGGCTTCTGAATGCTACCATCAAAACTATTCAGCAATAATCGAGTCTAAGGATACCTTTGTTATGTTGATAGACCTTATATCTTGGATAGCAGCAACCCTGATTGCATAGATTAGTAACAATGATCTCAAAACTTTACGGATGACGGTGGCATCGTTAATTGTTCCACCAGTGCTCTTGATACGTCCAACAACAATCTTGATCCATATGCCATAATGCTGAATGGTCTCACCTTCAACCATCCTCATGCCTTCAAATTTTCCTCTAAGGCTTTCTTCCTTAGCCCGCTTGACATGCTCATCACCGCCATGAAAGATATTCAGTGTGTCCCATACATCCTTAGGATTTTCCTTATCTTATACATCAATGAACTCAATATTGGACATGCTACTAATAAGGGCTTCCATGACTTGCCCATTTTCTTGAATCTCTTTTTTCTGGTCATCGATCAGAGTCCCATAAGGGATTACATAGGCATTCTCAACATAGCTCCAGTGTTGAGCACCCAAACTCTTGATATAAATCTTCATTCTGTCCTTCCATATTTTGAAGTTTTCCTTATTGAACTTAGGACCTTCCCTCTTCATCATTAAAGCAAGATCTTTTTCCTCAAGTGGTTAAGCTTATATCACTGAGGACCTGGAGGTGCTCTGATACCAATTGATGAATAATGATGAACAACTAATACCCTAACCAGTACTGAGGGGGGGGGGGGCGGTGAATCAGTACACACAAAAACTTGCTTCAATATTTTGACACTCTCTAATCATAGATAACCAATCGTCTATACCACTGTAGTTAACCATAGCAATACCAGTTAATAGAAATACTTCAGACTGTTAAACTTGTAAAACAAAAGTACTTCAAATAGCATCCAGCAATTCTCAAATCTAGATAGCTATTTTACTAGTTTGATCATACATGAACTGCATTAGTAATATCACAACCATTTAGCACTGCATGCATATTCAACAGAGAAAATGCTACTCAATCATCACATGAAAAAAAATACATAGACCATGACACAAATATTTTTCACGTGGAAACCCAAATTGGACAAACCACAATGGGGATGAATACCCACAAGCTTGTTGTTGAACTCTTTTGAAGTCCACTCTGTTAGGAGCCTAGTCTGGTTAAAGACTTTACAATAAGGTTATGTTAGGAACTGATCTTGTCAGGGCTCACCCGGTTAAGGGATCGCTATAAACCTTGTTAAAGGTTACCTCGCATGAGGATTTAAAGAACTCAATGAGCTTGAGTCACCTAGTTAGAGGATTTGCAACAAGCTTGTTAAAGCTACCTGGTCAAGGGATTTTCTTTCTGTTGAAATGATTAGAAGAAAACGAATAAAACTCTGATCTGATAACAACACTACTTTACTAAGGCAAATCCTTTTCAGTTCCTCTCTTCTCCAATCACACTCTGTAGACTCCTTACTCTGGTTTGGCAAGTATCAAGTCTCCAACACACATACATAAACACAACTTTTTCCAACATAAACAATAAAAAACATCATCGATCTTATAGACAACAATTAGGTCGGTAGCATAAACCCTAAACCCTAAATATTTAGATTTTTAGTTACAAGCGGTTTGATCATGACCGTTAAAATGCAATGCATAGAATAAAACAATCTAAGAAGGATCTCAAGTTATTCTGCATCCTGCAATCTTCACCGCAGTTGGAAATCAGTAACCCATCACACGTTCTTCACACAATGCTAATAGAAGAGCACATTCTTGAGGTAGACATTCAATGCATTCGCTCCTCTAATGCAAGATCATCAAAGAGATTATTAACATGCACATAGCTGACGTGGCATCTCGATCTCATCCTTATCTCTTAACTAACTCATCATAGAATGTCATCGGTTGCACCGCACAAGTCAGATCGCCAAACCGGAAACCCTCGAGCTGAACTGAGACTACAAAACGGTAGTTGAACTGTGAACCTCGATAGCAGTTCACTCCATCCCAATTGACTATAGCTGCTTCCAGTCTTCACACCGGTTCACCATCTTGAGCATCATATACCAGTTCACTTATTGACATCAATCACAACATACATTATCACCACTTCATCATGTAAAGTTCTAATGCCAATAGCTAACAAGATGAGAGGGGGGGGTGAATCATACAAAGTTAATCTTCCATAAAATCAACAGATTCAACCTCGGTAACTTATACTTCAACAATATAACCAAAAAACTGCTAAACATGCAAACTCATAAACACATAATCATCGTAACACATATAACACCAGATTTAACGTGGAAACCCAAATAGGGAAAAACCACTGTCGGATTTCGGACCCACTAAGAAATATACTCTTCTAGAGTATGCTCGGTTAAAAGCAAATCTTGTTAAAGATTATAAACACATTGCTAGATGTGACCCGGTTAAGGGATTTCCCTCAAATCTGTTAGGATCTTCACTTTGTTAGAAGTGACCTTGTCAAAGGATTTCAAACACTCATTTAGAATGTTACCTTGCTAGAGGGTTTACAAATAAGACTGTTAAGTCCACTTGGTTAGACATCTTATATATAAGACAACAACTAACAATTATACCCATCTGAGTGATACTACACTAGCACTTGATATCTAATTATAAATGTGGTAGAATTTTTATAATTGAATGTATGAATACTTTATCAAACTTTGTTATAATCAACCAATAAAAGTATGAAAAAATACGAAGAAATTTAAAAACATATTGCAATAGAACCAAACATCTATTTTTTCCCGTAATTGTCTACAATGTAAAAATATTTGAAGAATTCATACTGATAATTTGTGCAATGGTGAAAGAGATTAGTTTTGAAACTATATACCTTATTTTGTTATAGATAGATTTGTCATAATGGAGCTTCTTATTTTTGTAGATTACTTTGTGTGTAAGCTTGTTACATCAACATTTCGAAGCACACTGTGATTTAAAAAGTTAGAAAGGCAAAGACAAAATAACAAAACACAAAAACACTAAAATACAACTAAAAGCGTAAATAAACGCCAAAATTAGAAATGAATGAGTGTCCAAATGAATAAAGAAACAGATTCCTAGAAATGAATAAGTGTCCAAATGAATAAAGAAACAGATTCCCCTAATGGTAGTGTATGGATTGTTTTGCATTACTAATCATTATCCTAATTAATGAACCCTATGACCTAAAAGATTTCATTGTTCTATTAATACAAACTTTTCTTGTAGTATAAACAATTAATGAGGCATCATAAAAAATTATATATTTTTTAAAATTTCTATTTGTTTTGGTTGAAAAAGAAACATTGCTTGTTTGAAAGAAATTAGATGGGTTGTTTCTTGTTTTTAGATTTTTTTAATTTTTTCTTATGTTTTAAAATAGGATATCTTGATCTTTATTGTTTTGACCCCATTTTGATTTTGAAAGATGAGAAGCATTAGTGAGGTTTTTCCTTTATTAATGGACAATATGTTTGGAATGATTTTAAGACTTTGACTATGTGATAAATTTAATATCAATTTTTTGGTCATATTCCATGATCTATTATGAGTATCACATATTTTTCTAATTCTTAACTCATTCTTATATTATATTTATAAATTTATATTATGTAAGTTTTTTTAATGTACCAGACTTGGATGCAAAAGCGGTTAGCATAGGTGATGACTATGTTATTTTTGAGTCCATATATGATGGAACAAAGGTGGATAATGATAGATTTTTTGTATTGGATAGTTGCAATTTTTTGTATATTAGCTTGTGGATACAGTGGTGGATAGGATAGAAGCTGACTGTGATAGTCTTAATTATAATCTAATATATTTTTTGATGTTATAATTAATAACCCTATACCTAACTTTATATAGAAAAAATAATTTTATTATAATTAAATGTATGATATAATAAAAATTATATTATAAAATGATTGAAAATTATGGTTTCATTTTTAGATAATCTTTGCTTATATAATATAATATATGCTGCAGACAACATAATATTGCAGCCTAGTTAACGTCTGACATGATCCATAAAATGGATGAAGCAAACATTTACATTGACCATAAACATATCCCAAACCTGTATAAGAAACTTTACATATTTCACCTCTTCGTAAAATGCACTGATGGTATCAAAATTTCTATCTGTATTCAGATCTTCAATGTACTATTTGACTAAATCTTTTTGTTTTAAAGCTGCCAAACCAGCAACTGTAGATACCACATAATTGAATGAATCGAACAATTACAACATCCAAATAATGAGATAGAATCATAGCCCATAACATGATAAAAATTTAAACTCTAATATGAAGTCATGAATTTGCCATCATGCCGTCCGGATATGAAACTACTGAATAGTTCATTGCATTTCCTTCAAACTAGAAGAAACATATGGAAACAAGCATGTATAACAAGTCACAATACCCTCCTTAGCGGATTCTTCAGGTTGTTTTAGTCGCTTGAAGAACTTTTCATTCAAATTGTCATTTGCGAGTGACCTGTTTCTCGATGAGTAAGACAAGTATTCAGGCGTGAAATACCGGCAGATAAATGGGTGTATTCCAGCAGAAAGATGGCTGTATATCAGCAGGAAAATGCGTGTATTCCGGTAGAAAGATGGCTGTATATCAGCAGAAAAATGGTTGTATGTCGGCGTGAGACAATTCCGTGGGGAGAGTTCTCCAGATAGAAAGGGCTGCGGCTATTCTGGCTATAAAACAGACCTTCCTTACAGCCTGTTAGCGACAGGTTAGTCAATTGTGTAAAATAGATGGTCCAAAATCTGTACTGTCATTTTAGAACAAGAATCATAATTAGGTGTAATTAAATATCTTATATTTAATATTTTTTATTGAATTCTTCAAAATATCGATTATTGATTGGTTTTGAGATTTTGTTAATAAACTTCTAATTATTTGACCCAACTGTGATCATATTCAACTCCTTAATTGTAAATGGTCCTCATACCATAAATATACGATCCTGATAGTGCCGCACTGTGTCTGAAAATTTCTCAGATCAATACTTGACGTGGATTAAAAGAGTAACCCCCAAATACCACGACCATTCTCATTTCTCCTTGTAAATCTTTAATCTTCCATTGAAAATCATTCAGGTTATTATTATTATACTTTGAATTCCAAACTTGCTTAAATCTCTGCAATCCATAGGATAGACCAATTTCAAAAGCGATTAAAAGGGCAGTAAAAGGCCACTGCCCTCGCTCCTTCCCAACACTCACAACGAACCCTAAAACTGCAATCTGTCACTGCCTTTAAAAGCTATCATCGATCGTATTGTTTGTCCAGCAATAACACAAATAACATAAAAAGGAAAAGGGTGTTTCCTTGCTCTTGCAGTACTATGCCACCTTAAAGTTTAGGTATTTCCTATTTTATAGGAATTTCATGTTATATTATGTCTTCTATTTCTCCATGGTGAGTAATGGAAGCTCTCAGGAATGCTTCACAATGATTTATAGTTTTAGTTAGACACGAATACAAAGTAGGAAAAATGATATTCGCCTCACTCAGAGCTGCAGTAAAGCTGTTGTATTCAATGAAACGAATTAGGGACTTTATTTTTCATGGTTGGAACATAAATATATTGATTCAAATCTGCTTATACCTAGAAGGTATTTTTCGCATATCAATATGTCATAAATCTGTTTAGTTGTTTACTGAAACAAACTTTTCGAATTGATGGAGTCCATGCTTGTAGAGTTGTATTTTGCATTATTTATTAATAGAGGTGGAGGTAGTCATTTAGTGGATCACGTTAAACTTGTGTTTTGTGTTTATGTTATTAGCTTTCTCCTGTTTTGTATTAATTTCTTCGCTCGTTTATAACTAACACAAATTATCATAATTAAATAAATCATTTGATTATTGTAAAATAACATAATTATCATGTCAAATGAAATTCTTAAACTCTTGTAGAATAAAATTGATTTATTATCAGAGTGTGGTATTTTTTTCAATCATCTTAATAAAATAAATCTTTGACAGAGTAATATCATTGTTTTCCTCTATTAAAAAGCTCCTAGTATTTTAGTAGACACCTTTACAAATAATGAATGTTGTTTCATGATGTACAATAAACCTCCTCCATCGAGGATGGAGCAAAAATAATTTCAATTTTCTTTTCAAAGTTTCTTCTTCCTCTATAATAAACCTCCTCTATCAGAAAATGATAAAACCCTTGACAGGATGAATGAGAAACTATGCGAAACTATAGTTATGGGGAATCCAAAACAGCTGTGCGAACAATTATTCTTCAATTTGCACCCATCTCATATCCAGTAATCTCTCAAATATTTACCTGAACTTGGATTTTCTTTTCTTTAATCCGCACTTAGTTTTCAAGAATGCTCGGTGCCTTTGGTGGCAAAGGGAAGATGAGGACATATTGCATGGTTATTCCTTTCCAACCAAAACAATACCCCAATAAACTACTATCAAGATGCAGAAAGCTTTTCACTTTGAAAAATCTAATGCAGATTTCCTTTCCTACATACGCATAAATATGAGTTAACATATGAGATTTATAATACAATTTAAAAAAATAAAAATAAAAATTAAATGTATCAAAAACAAAAGAAATATAATACTAATCTCTATTGACTTCCATCTTCTAAACACATTTCCATTGCTTGTGCTCTCCACCAAACTGCTGGAGTTCTCCACTACACTCAAGGAAGAAAACAGCCTAAGAACTATATAAAAAATGATAATTAAGTTGAAAAAAAAAAAAGCAATGTAATGTGAAAAAGGGGAAAATAATGAATCTAAAATTGAAAGACTCATTCACTTACCTGTATACTTTCCTCCATCCATTAATGCTTTTCAATATCATAGAACACACTTGACCCAACTGTGCAATTCGTTTGACGCAATCTGATGCTATTATTGTAGGTCTGTAGAGAGTATTATAGGGGGCATAATGAAGCCCACATCTCGGAAGAGATACTTGAAAATAATAGTGAATGTTATGAAAGAAATAGGAGGATCAAGATAGAAAGGCAGGCTGAATCTCCCATCAAATGAAACGCATAATATGCCTGAAAAGCTACAGTTGCTTCTTCTTCTTCTTCTTGTCTGGACACGAATGGACAAAGTTATAATGATTTCATATAAATATTTTTTATAATGCATTCCAGTACATATACATACCTCTGCAGATATCTCTTGCCGTCCAATTTATTTGATTGTCTAGAGTATTTAAGAGATGAAAAATATATTTCTATTTCAACTAGATAATTTAGGAAATGAAATCTAAATAAATTATATTATGCATAAAATTTGAAGCTACAGAATTCTTTTAGGACTGATCATCCTAGTCACCCTAACCTGGGCCTATCTTGTACGCTTTATAGTAAACATTTTTTTTGAATGCATTGATTTAATTGAATATACTTTTTATTCAACAGATCTCTCTCAATGATCTGTGATTTAACAGATTATATAGACGAGGGTGAACACAGAACATCTGTTAATGCAAAGAATTTTCTGTTCTATGTCCGTGAAAGTTGAAAAGAAAGGAAGGAAAGAAAGACAATTATCAAAAATATTATATTGCTTTTTTTGAATTTTTTTTTGAATAGGGCTAAAGAGTATGCATTTGTCTTCAAATATGAGAAAAATTTCACATAGGATGATGATATTCTTTTTCAATAATTTGGGTAAAAAATGAGAGATGGTGTGAAAAGATAGTTTGAAGTATTGTCTACCCTTGTATGATTTTGTGATGGCCTTCATTTGTGCACAAGGATCCCAATAAGTATGTTAGATTTGGGGAGGGCCTTTCTTCATTGACACAAAATAGACAGTGTGGAAGATAATGAGAAGAGCTGGTAATTGTACTTTTCTATTCCTTGTCATTTAGTCATTTGAATATTATAGTGTTGAAAATTTATGATGAAAATTTTAATTACTTGGCATGTTCGAACAATATGACAATGTACATTTCAATACAGATGTATGTTTCTCACTTGACAACTTTATATACGATGTCAAGTTGTCAGGTATATAAAGTTGTCAAATGAGAAAACATACCTCTATTGAAATGTAAATTTTCATATGATTCCAACATACCAAATAATTAAAATTTCATTATAAAATTTCAACAATATAATGTTCAAATGACTAATTGACAAAGAATAGAAAAGTACAAAACACAATTACAAGCACCCTGGCTAAATCTAACATGCTTACTAAGTCCTTATGCACTAATGGAAGCCCTCACAGAATCATACAAATGTAGATAACACCTCAAACTATCTTTTCACACCATCTCTCCTCATTTGTTAACCAGATTGTTAAAGAAGAATATCATCATCCTATGAAAAAAATATCAAATATTTAAGAACAAAATGCATATTAGCCTTATTCAAACTTTTTTTTGAAGAAAACCAACTTCTTCTTGTCTATCGTGACGCAGCCACTTAGGTATCTCATCCACAAATTTCTTACTCCATAATGGAGGAGAGCAGCTTCGTCTCTTTCAAACACTCCTCTCGATTTCTCTCTATTGGATAAGGCAAGATGACGAGCATATTGCATGGTTGCTCCTTTCGGACCACAATAATATCCCAATAAACTATTTATATCCAGATGCAGAAAAATAATTTAAAGTTTTTCAATTAGAAAAATCTAATGCAGAATTGCATAAACATGAGTTAACATATGAGTTTTATAATACAATTATTCTTGAAAAAAAAAAATATTAAAAAAAAAAGAAATATAATACTAATCTCTATTGACTTCCATCTTGTAGGCACACTTCCATTGCTTGTGCTCTCCACCTTATTTTTGGAGTTCTTCACTACAAGAAGCAACAAAACAATTTGAGCAGTATATGGAAACGACATAGCCCTACAACATAAAATTTTTGAACACTCTTTTTGGGCCTAACCCACAAGTTCGCACCTCCTAGGTCATTCAAACAAGTGAAGGCCATGAGATAGAGGAGGACTCATTTGGAAAAATGGATGGGTGGACTGAAATAAATAGTTGAATGAATAAATTGAAATTACTCAAAGTAGATAGTGGGTAGGTAGATAAAATAAATGGTTTGAAACAAGCTATCCAATAGCTAAGAAGGGTAGGTAAGAGAAATATTGTTTTATTTTAAGAGAAATATTGTTTTGTTTTATTTTCAAAGAGTTGTCTATCCGCAATGGTTACATTAGTAGTTAAGATTTCCAAGGAGTTATTTATGTAATTTTCAACTAAAATTATGCGCCGTTGCAAATAAGTGATCCAATAGTTAAGAATTGTTACTAAGAGATTTTATTTTATCTTTAACGCAAATCAATAATTTCGAGTTTCAAAAAATTGCTTATATGGTGATTGAATGGTTATATAGGATAGTTTTAAATTTTCAAAAAGTTGTTTCTATAATTTTCCACTAAATTTATGTCTCGTAGAATATAGGTGGTCCAATAATTAAGAAAGACAGGCAAGACAAATATTGCTTAAGATTTGTAGGGAGTTGTTTCTATAATTTTCCACCAAACTTATATGCCCCATGGCAAATAGGTGATCTAATAGTTAAGAAGGGTAGGTAAGAGAAATATTGTTTTGTTTGAAAGGCAAATCAATAGTTTTGCTACCAAACTTATGCCCCATGACAAATAAGTGATCTAATAGTTGAGAAGGATAGGTAAGAGAAATATTGTTTTGTTTTTATTGAAAATCAATAGTTTTTATTTTCAAAGATTTGTTTATCTCATGAGTTAAAATTTTCAAGGAGTTGTTTATATAAATTTTCACTCAACTTATGTCATGTGACAAATAAGTGATCCAATGGTTAATAAGGGTAGGTAAGAGAAATATTATTTTATTTTATTTTAAAGAAGTTATTTAATCATGGGAAGATAAAAATTGAATTTAAATAAACAATGAAGATTATTTAATAAAAGGGATGTGATGAAATAATTACATAAATAATAAATTATTTAATTAACATTGGAGGAAAATTAGATAATTAAAAATTATTTAATTATGAGAAAAGAGGGAAGTTTCAATGTTTTAATTTGAATCAAAAGAATGAAGTTAAATTAAAAGAATGAAGATGAATCAATTAAATAATAAATTATTTAATTAATTCAAGTGGAAAAATTGGTAAAATTAGTGCTCACAAGCATGATACACTTTTTGGCATTTACAATCACTTCATCATCATGTTTTTAATATATCTAATCCTTATCTCAATATGAAACAAGAGCATCATCACAATCCTTGTTCTTCAACATACCACCCCATCAAGACCATGCATGATACCACAACACATTAGGTATAGATATCAACACCCAAAAGGGTGGACATCTAACCAAGAACATTTCTACACCGAACTAACGCTTATCAACACATTCAATCTTAATGGCAACACCTTGTCAACATCGGAAACATCAATATTCAATAATCACAACATCCAACGATCATCATACATTACATCAACAACATTAACAACATACACTTCATCAACAATAACATCAACACAACATATTGCATGTAGACATCATCAGTAAGAAGATGTGTCATCCAATCAAGAGCATCTTCATCTCAACACCACTACTATGATCATTAATGATAACACACAATTAGTCCTCAACATATCACACCATCCAACACCTTGAGTATGGATATCAACTAAGAACCCTTTGCACAACACACATCTTTAGTTAACATTAATGACATCACACATCCGATAGAACAATCAACCATTTGATTATCTCCTTAATATTCATCTGTATTTCATATTGATACAACATATTGAATGTAGACATCAACACAGTAATGGTGGACATCCAAAAAAGAGAATACCTTCAAGCTTTAACCATCTTCACATACATTTGAATCACCGCCTGAGTGATGAATAATGATGAACAACTAATACCCTAACCAGTACAGAGAGTGGGGGGTTGAATTAGTACACACAAAAAATTTCTTCAACATTTTGACACTCTCTGATCACAGATAACCGGTTGTCTATAGCACTGTACTTAACCATAGCAATACCGGTCAACAGAAATACTTCAAACAACTGAACCAATAAAACAAAACTACTTCAAATAGAATCCAACAATTCTCAAATCTAGATATCTATTTTACTAGTTTGATCATGCATGAGTTGCATTAGTAATATAACAACTCTTTAGCACTGCAGGCATATTCAACTGAACAAAAAATACTCAATCATCACATGAAAAAAAGTACGCAGCCCATGACACACAGATTTTTCATGTGGAAACCCAAATGGAAAAAACCATGATGGGGATGAATACCCACAAGCTTGTTTTTGAACTCTTTTGAAGTCTGCTCTATTAGGAGCCTAGCTTGGTTAAAGACTTTACAATAAGGTTCTATTAGGAATCGATCCTGTTAGGGATCACCCAGTTAAGGGATGGCTATAAACCTTGTAAAAGGTTACCTCGCTAGCGGTTTTAAAGAACTCAGTGAGCTTGAGTCACCTGGTTAGAGGATTTGCAACAAGCTTGTTAAAGCTACCTGGTCAAGGGATTTTCTTTTTGTTGAAATGGTTAGAAGAAAATAGATAAAACTCTGATCTGATAATAACACTACTTTGCTAAGGCAGATCCATTTTCAGTTCCTCTCTTCTGCAATCACACTCTGCAGACTCCTTACTCTCATTTGGCAAGTATCAAGTCTCCAACACACATACATAAACATAAATTTTGCCAACACAAACAATAACAAACATCATCGACCTTATAGATAATAATTAGGTCGGTAGCATAAACCTTAAACCCTAAACATTTAGGTTTTTAGTTACAAGTGGTCTGATCCTAACCGTTAAAATGAATTTCATAGAATAAAACAATCTGAGAAATATCTCACGTTATTTTGCATCGTCCAATCTTCACCACACCTGGAAATCAGTAACCCATCACACGTTCTTCACACACCGCTAAGTGAAGTGCACATTTTTGAGGTAGACATTCAATGCATTCGCTCCTCAAAGAGATTCTTCACATGCACATAGCTGACGTGGAATCTCGATCTCATTCTTATCTCTTAACTAACTCATCACAAAATGTCATCGGTTGCACCGCACAAGTCAAATCGCCAAACCGGAAATCCTCGAGCTGAACTAAGACTACAAACCAGTAGTCGAACTGTGAACTCCGACACCGGTTCACTGCATCATGGTTGACTATAGCCACTTCCAGTCTTCACACCGGTTCATACCGGTTCACTTATTGACATCAATGACAATATACATTATCCCCGCTTCATCATATGCCAACAGTCTTCCCCTTTGGCATTGAAGGCATTACTCAGTGTATCATTGCTCAGTATTTGCACCATGCTCAGTAACATATACCGGTTGACATATACTGATTCAACTTGAAAGATTACCACCACCACCTGGACTAGTCAGTGTGCACTCTGCCATATATCTTCTTCCCCATACATCATTAGATATCTTCTCCCCCTTTGACAACAATGCCAAAGTGGAGGCACAAGCTTCCAAGCTCCACTAAGCTGCTCTGCCTATGGAGTAGCATCCTTCAACACATCAATCCTATAAGATCTGACACGGTAGTACCTGACTGATGTGGAGCACACAACTTTAGTTTACCTCATGAAGGGGAAGAACACCTAATTCACCTCTCAAATAGGTAAATGTAGTCTTTGGTAAGGGCTTAGTGAATATGTTTGCTAGCTGCTCCTTACTCGAAAAATGTTATAATACAAACTCTTTATTCTAAACCTTTCCTCTCAAGAAATGATTCTTGAGCTCAATATGCTTGGTCCTAGCATGCAATACTGGATTTTTGGAAATATTGATTGCAATAGTATTATTAAAGAAAATAATCACTAGTTCAAATATAGTCACTTTGAAGCCATCCAATGCATGCTTCATCCAGACTACTTGAGTGGAGTTCATAAATGTTTCCACATACTTCGCTTTAGGTGTAGACTGGGAAATACAACTCTGCTTCTTTCTCGTCCATGAGACTAGTCTTCCACTAAGGAAGAATGCTCCACCAGTTATGCTCTTTGAGTTGTCTACATTACCTGCCCAATCTGCATCAGTAAACACTTTGAGATCAAAGTTTCCATTATATGGATACCACAATCCATAATCAACTATTCCCTTCAGATATCTAAGAATCCTCTTTACCGCTACCAAGTGGGATTCTCCTGGATTCTTCTAAAAATGAGCAACTATGCCTACTGCATCAGCAATTCTGGACTGTGATGCACCACATAGTGTAGCTTACCAATCATTGACTCGTACTCCTTCTCATCCACCAACACTGAATCATCGTCCTTAGTCAGTTTGTAGCCGATCACCATCGGTGTTCGAACAAGTTTTCTCTCCTCCATGCCAAAGGTTTTCAATACCTCTTTGATATATTTGGACTAGGTAATGTAGATTCCTTCCTTCATCTGCTGAATCTATAGACCAATGAACAACTTTATTTCTCCAATCAGAGACATTTCAAACTCCTTTTTCAACACATCTGCAAATGCATGACTCATTTAATCATCTCCTCCAAAGATTATGTCATCTACAAATACTTCACAGATCAGTATCTGATCATCTTCAGATTTCAGGTAGATGTTGTTGTCCGAACACATGTTCTCAAAAATCCTATCTTCACAAGATGAGAGTGTAACCATTCATACCATGCCCTTGGTGCTTGTTTCAATCCATACAGGGCCTTGTGTAATCTAAATACCATGTCACTATCCTCTGACAAGGAAAACCCATCTGGTTGCTCAAATATACACTTCTTCTTCTAGGATTCCATTCAAGAATGCAGACTTTACTTCCATCTAGTATACCTGGAATCCCTTAAATGCTGCAAATCCAAGTAGCATTCAGACACCTTCCAGTCTAGCCACTAGGGCAAATGTTTCTCCATAGTCTTTTCCTTCTTCCTCATCATATCCTTTGCATACAAGTCTTGCCTTGTTTCTTAACACTGTGCCTTCTTCACTCAGCTTATTCCTGAAGACCCATTCGCTACCTATGACATTCTTGTGTTCCAGTCTGGGTACCAAGGACCATGTTGCATTGTTCTTTATCTGGTCCAACTCCTCTTCCATTGCCTTTATCCAGTATTCATTGGTAAGTGCCTCTCTAGTGGTCTTAGGCCCAAATTCTAAAATCATGTAGGAGTTTTCTTTCATCTTTCTCCTTGTGAGTATCCCTGCATCTTTGTCTCCAATGATCTGCTTCGGATCATGATGCAGTTTTACATACCTAGGAATGACCCTAGATGGTTCCACTTGCTTTTCCTCTTCTTCTTCCACTTCATCTTCTTCTTCTCCTACTGCAACTTCTACTGGTATAGAAACACTAAGGTCTTTGCAATGTTTGTCACTTGTTTCTTTCTTAACCGATTCCCAGAAGGCTAAAGCCGGTTCATCTTCTGTTTGATTCCTGTCGGTTTCCTCAGGCTTCTCATGGGATTCATAAACTCTGACATTGATACTCTCAACAATTTTTCGAGTCCTGTTGTTGTAGCACTTGAGAGATTTTCTTTTAGTGGAATATCCCAAAAATATTCCTTCATCACACTTAGCATCAAACTTTCTCAGATGCTCACCTCTCCTGATATAGGACTTGTTGCCAAATACTTTGAAATAACTTACATTAGGAGTTCTCTCGTTCCAGTACTCATAGGGGGTTTTTGTCTTTACCTTTCTTGATGATTACCTGGTTCATAGTATAGACTGCACTTGTTACCTCTTCTCTCCAAAATGTGTGAGCTACCTTTCCTTGGATCAACATAGTTCTGACCACTTCAACTACAGTCGTGTTATTCCTCTCTACTATGTCATTCTTCTGTGGTGTGCTTGGGGCAAACAACTTCTTCTTGATGTCATTCTCTTCACAATACTTATTGAATTCATCAGAAGTGAACTCATCTCCCTGATCGGTTCTAAGGGATTTTATTCTGCTACCGCACTCCTTCTCAACCAATGCTCTGAAGACTTTGAACTTTCCAAATGCCACAGACTTGTCTTTCAAGAATGTGACCCACGTCATTCTTGAGTAATCATCAGTAAGAATAATGAAATACCAATTTCCCTGAATACTTCTTGTTTTCATCGGACCACACAGATCGGTGTGCACTAGATCAAGTAAGTTCTCTGCTGAAAAAGACTTACCTTTGAATGTTGAGGAAGACATCTTCCCAAGTTGACATTCTCTGCACAAATCATTCTCCGGTTTGTTCAGCAAAAGGCAACCCTCTTACTACCTTGATATTACTAGCCTTTACTATATTATCAAAGTTTATATGATAGAGTCTCCTATGCCATATCCAACTATCATCAAGCTTTGCCATCAGATACTGACTGATCTGGGCATTAAGCTGAAACAGGTTTCCTTTGTTTTGTTTACTGGTGGCAATAAGTTCACCATTCTTTCCGATTTTTTTGCAGACCCCACCTTTGAACTCCAGAATAAGTCCTTTGTCGTTCAGTTGAGCAACACTCAAAAGGTTGTGCTTAAGGCCTTCCACCCAGTAGACATCATCCGCACTACTCTTTCCATTAAGTGAGATGGATCCTTTTCCTTTTACCATGCAAGGTGCATCGTTGCCAAACCAGACAACACCTCCATCATATTCTTCCAGAGTCAAAAACTTTCTCCAGTCACTAGTCATGTGGAGAGAACACCCGCTATCAATGATCCACTCATTAGAGTTGTCAATGCGAGTGACAAGGGCTTTCTTGTTAGACACCTCTTCCTTGACAGCTATAAACACTATGTCCTCACTCTCTTTATCCTTAGATTAATCATTGGTAACACCTTCATCCACTGCAACAAGACAATTTCTCCTACCTCCTCCTTTATACTTTCTAAACCTTTCCAGTTTATCCTTATTGTCATTGTTAGGATAGTTAACAACTATATGTCCTATCTTATTGTAGGAAAAACACTTGAAAGGAAGCTTACCTCTATATTTTTAGGTGCCTTTTGGAAGTCTCTTGGTGAGAAGATTTTGAAACTCCATAAGAATCTTCTCATCATCCATATCTCTACTTGGCCTGGATTTATAACTAGTGCTAACCTCTTTTTCTCTCTTGGTAGGTGCGGAGGAAGCAGATGCTTTGAAGGCTTACTTAGGCTTCTGAATGCTACCATCAAAACTATTCAGCAATAATCGAGTCTAAGGATACCTTTGTTATGTTGATAGACCTTATATCTTGGATAGCAGCAACCCTGATTGCATAGATTAGTAACAATGATCTCAAAACTTTACGGATGACGGTGGCATCATTAATTGTTCCACCAGTGCTCTTGATACGTCCAACAAAAATCTTGATCCATATGCCATAATGCTGAATGGTCTCACCTTCAACCATCCTCATGCCTTCAAATTTTCCTCTAAGGCTTTCTTCCTTAGCCCGCTTGACATGCTCATCACCGCCATGAAAGATATTCAGTGTGTCCCATACATCCTTAGGATTTTCCTTATCTTATACATCAATGAACTCAATATTGGACATGCTACTAATAAGGGCTTCCATGACTTGCCCATTTTCTTGAATCTCTTTTTTCTGGTCATCGATCAGAGTCCCATAAGGGATTACATAGGCATTCTCAACATAGCTCCAGTGTTGAGCACCCAAACTCTTGATATAAATCTTCATTCTGTCCTTCCATATTTTGAAGTTTTCCTTATTGAACTTAGGACCTTCCCTCTTCATCATTAAAGCAAGATCTTTTTCCTCAAGTGGTTAAGCTTATATCACTGAGGACCTGGAGGTGCTCTGATACCAATTGATGAATAATGATGAACAACTAATACCCTAACCAGTACTGAGGGGGGGGGGGGGGGGTGAATCAATACACACAAAAACTTGCTTCAATATTTTGACACTCTCTAATCATAGATAACCAATCGTCTATACCACTGTAGTTAACCATAGCAATACCAGTTAATAGAAATACTTTAGACTGTTAAACTAGTAAAACAAAAGTACTTCAAATAGCATCCAGCAATTCTCAAATCTAGATAGCTATTTTACTAGTTTGATCATACATGAACTGCATTAGTAATATCACAACCATTTAGCACTGCATGCATATTCAACTGAGAAAATGCTACTCAATCATCACATGAAAAAAAATACACAGACCATGACACAAATATTTTTCACGTGGAAACCCAAATTGGACAAACCACAATGGGGATGAATACCCACAAGCTTGTTGTTGAACTCTTTTGAAGTCCGCTATGTTAGGAGCCTAATCTAGTTAAAGACTTTACAATAAGGTTATGTTAGGAACTGATCTTGTCAGGGCTCACCCGGTTAAGGGATCGCTATAAACCTTGTTAAAGGTTACCTCGCATGAGGATTTAAAGAACTCAATGAGCTTGAGTCACCTAGTTAGAGGATTTGCAACAAGCTTGTTAAAGCTACCTGGTCAAGGGATTTTCTTTCTATTGAAATGATTAGAAGAAAATGAATAAAACTCTGATCTGATAACAACACTACTTTACTAAGGCAAATCCTTTTCAGTTCCTCTCTTCTCCAATCACACTCTGTAGACTCCTTACTCTGGTTTGGCAAGTATCAAGTCTCCAACACACATACATAAACACAACTTTTTCCAACATAAACAATAAAAAACATCATCAATCTTATAGACAACAATTAGGTCGGTAGCATAAACCCTAAACCCTAAATATTTAGGTTTTTAGTTACAAGCGGTTCGATCATGACCGTTAAAATGCAATGCATAGAATAAAACAATCTAAGAAAGATCTCAAGTTATTCTGCATCCTACAATCTTCACCGCACTTGGAAATCAGTAACCCATCACACGTTCTTCACACAATGCTAATAGAAGAGCACATTCTTGAGGTAGACATTCAATGCATTCGCTCCTCACATGCAGGATCATCAAAGAGATTATTAACATGCACATAGCTGACGTGGCATCTCGATCTCATCCTTATCTCTTAACTAACTCATCATAGAATGTCATCGGTTGCACCACACAAGTCAGATCGCCAAACCGGAAACCCTCGAGCTGAACTGAGACTACAAAATGGTAGTTGAACTGTGAACCTCGATAGCAGTTCACTCCATCCCAATTGACTATAGCCGCTTCCAGTCTTCACACCGGTTCACCATCTTGAGCATCATATACCAGTTCACTTATTGACATCAATCACAACATACATTATCACCACTTCATCATGTAAAGTTCTAATGCCAATAGCTAACAAGATGAGAGGGGGGGGGGGTGAATCATACAAAGTTAATCTTCCATAAAATCAACAGATTTAACCTCGGTAACTTATACTTCAACAATATAACCAAAAAACTGCTAAACATGCAAACTCATAAACACATAATCATCGTAACACATATAACACCAGATTTAACGTGGAAACCCAAATAGGGAAAAACCACTGTGGGATTTCGGACCCACTAAGAAATATACTCTTCTAGAGTATGCTCGGTTAAAAGCAAATCTTGTTAAAGATTATAAACACATTGCTAGATGTGACCCGGTTAAGGGATTTCCCTCAAATCTGTTAGGATCTTCACTTTGTTAGAAGTGACCTTGTCAAAGGATTTCAAACACTCATTTAGAATGTTACCTTGCTAGAGGGTTTACAAATAAGACTGTTAAGTCCACTTGGTTAGACATCTTATATATAAGACAACAATTAACAATTATACCCATCCGAGTGACACTACACTAGCACTTGATATCTAATTATAAATGTGGTAGAATTTTTATAATTGAATGTATGAATACTTTATCAAACTTTGTTATAATCAACCAATAAAAGTATGAAAAAATACGAAGAAATTTAAAAACATATTGCAATAGAACCAAACGTCTATTTTTTCCTGTAATTGTCTACAATGTAAAAATATTTGAAGAATTCATACTGATAATTTGTGCAATGGTGAAAGAGATTAGTTTTGAAACTATATACCTTATTTTGTTATAGATAGATTTGTCATAATGGAGCTTCTTATTTTTGTAGATTACTTTGTGTGTAAGCTTGTTACATCAACATTTCGAAGCACACTGTGATTTAAAAAGTTAGAAAGGCAAAGACAAAATAACAAAACACAAAAACACTAAAATACAACTAAAAGCGTAAATAAACGCCAAAATTAGAAATGAATGAGTGTCCAAATGAATAAAGAAACAGATTCCTAGAAATGAATAAGTGTCCAAATGAATAAAGAAACAGATTCCCCTAATGGTAGTGTATGGATTGTTTTGCATTACTAATCATTATCCTAATTAATGAACCCTATGACCTAAAAGATTTCATTGTTCTATTAATACAAACTTTTCTTGTAGTATAAACAATTAATGAGGCATCATAAAAAATTATATATTTTTTAAAATTTCTATTTGTTTTGGTTGAAAAAGAAACATTGCTTGTTTGAAAGAAATTAGATGGGTTGTTTCTTGTTTTTAGATTTTTTTAATTTTTTCTTATGTTTTAAAATAGGATATCTTGATCTTTATTGTTTTGACCCCATTTTGATTTTGAAAGATGAGAAGCATTAGTGAGGTTTTTCCTTTATTAATGGACAATATGTTTGGAATGATTTTAAGACTTTGACTATGTGATAAATTTAATATCAATTTTTTGGTCATATTCCATGATCTATTATGAGTATCACATATTTTTCTAATTCTTAACTCATTCTTATATTATATTTATAAATTTATATTATGTAAGTTTTTTAATGTACCAGACTTGGATGCAAAAGCGGTTAGCATAGGTGATGACTATGTTATTTTTGAGTCCATATATGATGGAACAAAGGTGGATAATGATAGATTTTTTGTATTGGATAGTTGCAATTTTTTGTATATTAGCTTGTGGATACAGTGGTGGATAGGATAGAAGCTGACTGTGATAGTCTTAATTATAATCTAATATATTTTTTGATGTTATAATTAATAACCCTATACCTAACTTTATATAGAAAAAATAATTTTATTATAATTAAATGTATGATATAATAAAAATTATATTATAAAATGATTGAAAATTATGGTTTCATTTTTAGATAATCTTTGCTTATATAATATAATATATGTTGCAGACAACATAATATTGCAGCCTAGTTAACGTCTGACATGATCCATAAAATGGATGAAGCAAACATTTACATTGACCATAAACATATCCCAAACCTGTATAAGAAACTTTACATATTTCACCTCTTCGTAAAATGCACTGATGGTATCAAAATTTCTATCTGTATTCAGATCTTCAATGTACTATTTGACTAAATCTTTTTGTTTTAAAGCTGCCAAACCAGCAACTGTAGATACCACATAATTGAATGAATCGAACAATTACAACATCCAAATAATGAGATAGAATCATAGCCCATAACATGATAAAAATTTAAACTCTAATATGAAGTCATGAATTTGCCATCATGCCGTCCGGATATGAAACTACTGAATAGTTCATTGCATTTCCTTCAGACTAGAAGAAACATATGGAAACAAGCATGTATAACAAGTCACAATACCCTCCTTAGCGGATTCTTCAGGTTGTTTTAGTCGCTTGAAGAACTTTTCATTCAAATTGTCATTTGCGAGTGACCTGTTTCTCGATGAGTAAGACAAGTATTCAGGCGTGAAATACCGGCAGATAAATGGGTGTATTCCAGCAGAAAGATGGCTGTATATCAGCAGGAAAATGCGTGTATTCCGGCAGAAAGATGGCTGTATATCAGCAGAAAAACGGTTGTATGTCGGCGTGAGACAATTCCGTGGGGAGAGTTCTCCGGATAGAAAGGGCTGCGGCTATTCTGGCTATAAAACAGACCTTCCTTACAGCCTGTTAGCGACAGGTTAGTCAATTGTGTAAAATAGACGGTGCAAAATCTGTACTGTCATTTTAGAACAAGAATCATAATTAGGTGTAATTAAATATCTTATATTTAATATTTTTTATTGAATTCTTCAAAATATCGATTATTGATTGGTTTTGAGATTTTGTTAATAAACTTCTAATTATTTGACCCAACTGTGATCATATTCAACTCCTTAATTGTAAATGGTCCTCATACCATAAATATACGATCCTGATAGTGCCGCACTGTGTCTGAAAATTTCTCAGATCAATACTTGACGTGGATTAAAAAAGTAACCCCCAAATACCACGACCATTCTCATTTCTCCTTGTAAATCTTTAATCTTCCATTGAAAATCATTCAGGTTATTATTATTATACTTTGAATTCCAAACTTGCTTAAATCTCTGCAATCCATAGGATAGACCAATTTCAAAAGCTATTAAAAGGGCAGTAAAAGGCCACTGCCCTCGCTCCTTCCCAACACTCACAACGAACCCTAAAACTGCAATCTGTCACTGCCTTTAAAAGCTATCATCGATCGTATTGTTTGTCCAGCAATAACACAAATAACATAAAAAGGAAAAGGGTGTTTCCTTGCTCTTGCAGTACTACGCCACCTTAAAGTTTAGGTATTTCCCATTTTATAGGAATTTCATGTTATATTATGTCTTCTATTTCTCCATGGTGAGTAATGGAAGCTCTCAGGAATGCTTCACAATGATTTATAGTTTTAGTTAGACACGAATACAAAGTAGGAAAAATGATATTCGCCTCACTCAGAGCTGCAGTAAAGCTGTTGTATTCAATGAAACGAATTAGGGACTTTATTTTTCATGGTTGGAACATAAATATATTGATTCAAATCTGCTTATACCTTGAAGGTATTTTTCGCATATCAATATGTCATAAATCTGTTTAGTTGTTTACTGAAACAAACTTTTGGAATTGATGGAGTCCATGCTTGTAGAGTTGTATTTTGCATTATTTATTAATAGAGGTGGAGGTAGTCATTTAGTGGATCACGTTAAACTTGTGTTTTGTGTTTATGTTATTAGCTTTCTCCTGTTTTGTATTAATTTCTTCGCTCGTTTATAACTAACACAAATTATCATAATTAAATAAATCATTTGATTATTGTAAAATAACATAATTATCATGTCAAATGAAATTCTTAAACTCTTGTAGAATAAAATTGATTTATTATCAGAGTGTGGTATTTTTTTCAATCATCTTAATAAAATAAATCTTTGACAGAGTAATATCATTGTTTTCCTCTATTAAAAAGCTCCTAGTATTTTAGTAGACACCTTTACAAATAATGAATGTTGTTTCATGATGTACAATAAACCTCCTCCATCGAGGATGGAGCAAAAATAATTTCAATTTTCTTTTCAAAGTTTCTTCTTCCTCTATAATAAACCTCCTCTATCAGAAAATGATAAAACCCTTGACAGGATGAATGAGAAACTATGCGAAACTATAGTTATGGGGAATCCAAAACAGCTGTGCGAACAATTATTCTTCAATTTGCACCCATCTCATATCCAGTAATCTCTCGAATATTTACCTGAACTTGGATTTGCTTTTCTTTAATCCGCACTTAGTTTTCAAGAATGCTCGGTGCCTTTGGTGGCAAAGGGAAGATGAGGACATATTGCATGGTTATTCCTTTCCAACCAAAACAATACCCCAATAAACTACTATCAAGATGCAGAAAGCTTTTCACTTTGAAAAATCTAATGCAGATTTCCTTTCCTACATACGCATAAATATGAGTTAACATATGAGATTTATAATACAATTTAAAAAAATAAAAATAAAAATTAAATGTATCAAAAACAAAAGAAATATAATACTAATCTCTATTGACTTCCATCTTCTAAACACATTTCCATTGCTTGTGCTCTCCACCAAACTGCTGGAGTTCTCCACTACACTCAAGGAAGAAAACAACCTAAGAACTATATGAAAAATGATAATTAAGTTGAAAAAAAAAAAATCAATGTAATGTGAAAAAGGGGAAAATAATGAATCTAAAATTGAAAGACTCATTCACTTACCTGTATACTTTCCTCCATCCATTAATGCTTTTCAATATCATAGAACACACTTGACCCAACTGTGCAATTCGTTTGACGCAATCTGATGCTATTATTGTAGGTCTGTAGAGAGTATTATAGGGGGCATAATGAAGCCCACATCTCGGAAGAGATACTTGAAAATAATAGCGAATGTTATGAAAGAAATAGGAGGATCAAGATAGAAAGGCAGGCTGAATCCCCCATCAAATGAAACGCATAATATGCCTGAAAAGCTACAGTTGCTTCTTCTTCTTCTTGTCTGGACACGAATGGACAAAGTTATAATGATTTCATATAAATATTTTTTATAATGCATTCCAGTACATATACATACCTCTACAGATATCTCTTGCCGTCCAATTTATTTGATTGTCTAGAGTATTTAAGAGATGAAAAATATATTTCTATTTCAACTAGATAATTTAGGAAATGAAATCTAAATAAATTATATTATGCATAAAATTTGAAGCTACAGAATTCTTTTAGGACTGATTATCCTAGTCACCCTAACCTGGGCCTATCTTGTACGCTTTATAGTAAACATTTTTTTTGAATGCATTGATTTAATTCAATATACTTTTTATTCAACAGATCTCTCTCAATGATCTGTGATTTAACAGATTATATAGACGAGGATGAACACAGAACATCTATTAATGCAAAGAATTTTCTGTTCTATGTCTGAGAAAGTTGAAAAGAAAGGAAGGAAAGAAAGACAATTATCAAAAATATTATATTGCTTTTTTTGAATTTTTTTTTGAATAGGGCTAAAGAGTATGCATTTGTCTTCAAATATGAGAAAAATTTCACATAGGATGATGATATTCTTTTTCAATAATTTGGGTAAAAAATGAGAGATGGTGTCAAAAGATAGTTTGAAGTATTGTCTACCCTTGTATGATTTTGTGATGGCCTTCATTTGTGCACAAGGATCCCAATAAGTATGTTAGATTTGGGGAGGGCCTTTCTTCATTGACACAAAATAGACAGTGTGGAAGATAATGAGAAGAGCTGGTAATTGTATTTTTCTATTCCTTGTCATTTAGTCATCTGAGTATTATAGTGTTGAAAATTTATGATGAAAATTTTAATTACTTGGCATGTTCGAACAATATGACAATGTACATTTCAATACAGATGTATGTTTCTCACTTGATAACTTTATATACGATGTCAAGTTGTCAGGTATATAAAGTTGTCAAATGAGAAAACATACCTCTATTGAAATGTAAATTTTCATATGATTCCAACATACCAAATAATTAAAATTTCATTATAAAATTTCAACAATATAATGTTCAAATGACTAATTGACAAAGAAGAGAAAAGTACAAAACACAATTACCAGCACCCTGGCTAAATCTAACATGCTTACTAAGTCCTTATGCACTAATGGAAGCCCTCACAGAATCATACAAATGTAGATAACACCTCAAACTATCTTTTCACACCATCTCTCCTCATTTGTTAACCAGATTGTTAAAGAAGAATATCATCATCCTATGAAAAAAATATCAAATATTTAAGAACAAAATGCATATTAGCCTTATTCAAACTTTTTTTTGAAGAAAACCTACTTCTTCTTGTCTATCGTGACGCAGCCACTTAGGTATCTCATCCACAACTTTCTTACTCCATAATGGAGGAGAGCAGCTTCGTCTCTTTCAAACACTCCTCTCTATTTCTCTCTATTGGATAAGGCAAGATGACGAGCATATTGCATGGTTGCTCCTTTCGGACCACAATAATATCCCAATAAACTATTTATATCCAGATGCAGAAAAATAATTTAAAGTTTTTCAATTAGAAAAATCTAATGCAGAATTGCATAAACATGAGTTAACATATGAGTTTTATAATACAATTATTCTTGAAAAAAAAAAATATTAAAAAAAAAAGAAATATAATACTAATCTCTATTGACTTCCATCTTGTAGGCACACTTCCATTGCTTGTGCTCTCCACCTTATTGTTGGAGTTCTTCACTACAAGAAGCAACAAAACAATTTGAGCAGTATATGGAAATGACATAGCCCTACAACATAAAATTTTTGAACACTCTTTTTGGGCCTAACCCACAAGTTCGCACCTCCTAGGTCATTCAAACAAGTGAAGGCCATGACATAGAGGAGGACTCATTTGGAAAAATGGATGGGTGGACTGAAATAAATAGTTGAATGAATAAATTGAAATTACTCAAAGTAGATAGTGGGTAGGTAGATAAAATAAATGGTTTGAAACAAGCTATCCAATAGCTAAGAAGGGTAGGTAAGAGAAATATTGTTTTATTTTAAGAGAAATATTGTTTTGTTTTATTTTCAAAGAGTTGTCTATCCGCAATGGTTACATGAGTAGTTAAGATTTCCAAGGAGTTATTTATGTAATTTTCAACTAAAATTATGCGCAGTTGCAAATAAGTGATCCAATAGTTAAGAATTGTTACTAAGAGATTTTATTTTATCTTTAACGCAAATCAATAATTTCGAGTTTCAAAAAATTGCTTATATGGTGATTGAATGGTTATATAGGATAGTTTTAAATTTTCAAAAAGTTGTTTCTATAATTTTCCACTAAATTTATGTCTCGTAGAATATAGGTGGTCCAATAATTAAGAAAGACAGGCAAGACAAATATTGCTTAAGATTTGTAGGGAGTTGTTTCTATAATTTTCCACCAAACTTATATGCCCCATGGCAAATAGGTGATCTAATAGTTAAGAAGGGTAGGTAAGAGAAATATTGTTTTGTTTGAAAGGCAAATCAATAGTTTTGCTACCAAACTTATGCCCCATGACAAATAAGTGATCTAATAGTTGAGAAGGATAGGTAAGAGAAATATTGTTTTGTTTTTATCGAAAATCAATAGTTTTTATTTTCAAAGATTTGTTTATCTCATGAGTTAAAATTTTCAAGGAGTTGTTTATATAAATTTTCACTCAACTTATGTCATGTGACAAATAAGTGATCCAATGGTTAATAAGGGTAGGTAAGAGAAATATTATTTTATTTTATTTTAAAGAAATTATTTAATCATGGGAAGATAAAAATTGAATTTAAATAAACAATGAAGATTATTTAATAAAAGGGATGTGATGAAATAATTACATAAATAATAAATTATTTAATTAACATTGGAGGAAAATTAGATAATTAAAAATTATTTAATTATGAGAAAAGAGGGAAGTTTCAATGTTTTAATTTGAATCAAAAGAATGAAGTTAAATTAAAAGAATGAAGATGAATCAATTAAATAATAAATTATTTAATTAATTCAAGTGGAAAAATTGGTAAAATTAGTGCTCACAAGCATGATACACTTTTTGGCATTTACAATCACTTCATCATCATGTTTTTAATATATCTAATCCTTATCTCAATATGAAACAAGAGCATCATCACAATCCTTGTTCTTCAACATACCACCCCATCAAGACCATGCATGATACCACAACACATTAGGTATAGATATCAACACCCAAAAGGGTGGACATCTAACCAAGAACATCTCTACACCGAACTAACACTTATCGACACATTCAATCTTAATGGCAACACCTTGTCAACATCGGAAACATCAATATTCAATAATCACAACATCCAACGATCATCATACATTACATCAACAACATTAACAACATACACTTCATCAACAATAACATCAACACAACATATTGCATGTAGACATCATCAGTAAGAAGATGTGTCATCCAATCAAGAGCATCTTCATCTCAACACCACTACTATGATCATTAATGATAACACACAATTAGTCCTCAACATATCACACCATCCAACACCTTGAGTATGGATATCAACTAAGAACCCTTTGCACAACACACATCTTTAGTTAACATTAATGACATCACACATCCGATAGAACAATCAACCATTTGATTATCTCCTTAATATTCATCTGTATTTCATATTGATACAACATATTGAATGTAGACATCAACACAGTAATGGTGGACATCCAAAAAAGAGAATACCTTCAAGCTTTAACCATCTTCACATACATTTGAATCACCGCCTGAGTGATGAATAATGATGAACAACTAATACCCTAACCAGTACAGAGAGTGGGGGGTTGAATTAGTACACACAAAAAATTTCTTCAACATTTTGACTTTCTCTGATCACAGATAACCGGTTGTCTATAGCGCTGTACTTAACCATAGCAATACCGGTCAACAGAAATACTTCAAACAACTGAACCAATAAAACAAAACTACTTCAAATAGAATCCAACAATTCTCAAATCTAGATATCTATTTTACTAGTTTGATCATGCATGAGTTGCATTAGTAATATCACAACCATTTAGCACTGCATGCATATTCAACTGAACAAAAAATACTCAATCATCACATGAAAAAAAAATACGCAGCCCATGACACACAGATTTTTCATGTGGAAACCCAAATGGAAAAAACCATGATGGGGATGAATACCCACAAGCTTGTTTTTGAACTCTTTTGAAGTCCGCTCTATGAGGAGCCTAGTTTGGTTAAAGACTTTACAATAAGGTTCTATTAGCAATCGATCCTTTTAGGGATCACCCAGTTAAGGGATGGCTATAAACCCTGTAAAAGGTTACCTCGCTAGAGGTTTTAAAGAACTCAGTGAGCTTGAGTCACCTGGTTAGAGGATTTGCAACAAGCTTGTTAAAGCTACCCGGTCAAGGGATTTTCTTTTTGTTGAAATGGTTAGAAGAAAACAGATAAAACTCCGATCTGATAATAACACTACTTTGCTAAGGCAGATCCATTTTCAGTTCCTCTCTTCTGCAATCACACTCTGCAGACTCCTTACTCTCATTTGGCAAGTATCAAGTCTCCAACACACATACATAAACATAAATGAATTTCATAGAATAAAACAATCTGAGAAATATCTCACGTTATTTTGCATCGTCCAATCTTCACCACACCTGGAAATCAGTAACCCATCACACGTTCTTCACACACCGCTAAGTGAAGTGCACATTTTTGAGGTAGACATTCAATGCATTCGCTCCTCAAAGAGATTGTTCACATGCACATAGCTGACGTGGCATCTCGATCTCATTCTTATCTCTTAACTAACTCATCACAAAATGTCATCGGTTGCACCGCACAAGTCAAATCGCCAAACCGGAAATCCTCGAGCTGAACTAAGACTACAAACCAGTAGTCGAACTGTGAACTCCGACACCGGTTCACTGCATCATGGTTGACTATAGCCACTTCTAGTCTTCACACCGGTTCATACCGGTTCACTTATTTACATCAATGACAATATACATTATCCCCGCTTCATCATATGCCAACAATCTTCCCCTTTGGCATTGAAGGCATTACTCAGTGTATCATTGCTCAGTATTTGCACCATGCTCAGTAACATATACCGGTTGACATATACTGATTCAACTTGAAAGATTACCACCACCACCTGGACTAGTCAGTGTGCACTCTGCCATATATCTTCTTCCCCATACATCATTAGATATCTTCTCCCCCTTTGACAACAATGCCAAAGTGGAGGCACAAGCTTCCAAGCTCCACTATGCTGCTCCGCCTATGGAGTAGCATCCTTCAACACATCAATCCTATAAGATCTGACATGGTAGTACCTGACTGATGTGGAGCACACAACTTTAGTTTACCTCATGAAGGGGAAGAACCCCTAATTCACCTCTCAAATAGGTAAATGTAGTCTTTGGTAAGGGCTTAGTGAATATGTTTGCTAGCTGCTCCTTACTGGAAACATGTTATAATACAAACTCTTTATTCTAAACCTTTCCTCTCAAGAAATGATTCTTGAGCTCAATATGCTAACAGGCTGTAAGGAAGGTCTGTTTTATAGCCAGAATAGCCGCAGCCCTTTCTATCTGGAGAACTCTCCCCACGGAATTGTCTCACGCCGACATACAACCGCTTTTCTGCTGACATACAGCCATCTTTCTGCCGGAATACACGCATTTTCCTGCTGATATACAGCCATCTTTCTGCTGGAATACACCCATTTATCTGCGGGTATTTCACGCCTGAATACTTGTCTTACTCATCGAGAAACAGGTCACTCGCAAATGACAATTTGAATGAAAAGTTCTTCAAGCGACTAAAACAACCTGAAGAATCTGCTAAGGAGGGTATTGTGACTTGTTATACATGCTTGTTTCCATATGTTTCTTATAGTCTGAAGGAAATGCAATGAACTATTCAGTAGTTTCATATCCGGACGGCATGATGGCAAATTCATGACTTCATATTAGAGTTTAAATTTTTATCATGTTATGGGCTATGATTCTATCTCATTATTTGGATGTTGTAATTGTTCGATTCATTCAATTATGTGGTATCTACAGTTGCTGGTTTGGCAGCTTTAAAACAAAAAGATTTAGTCAAATAGTACATTGAAGATCTGAATACAGATAGAAATTTTGATACCATCAGTGCATTTTACGAAGAGGTGAAATATGTAAAGTTTCTTATACAGGTTTGGGATATGTTTATGGTCAATGTAAATGTTTGCTTCATCCATTTTATGGATCATGTCAGACGTTAACTAGGCTGCAATATTATGTTGTCTGCAGCATATATTATATTATATAAGGAAAGATTATCTAAAAATGAAACCATAATTTTCAATCATTTTATAATATAATTTTTATTATATCATACATTTAATTATAATAAAATTATTTTTTCTATATAAAGTTAGGTATAGGGTTATTAATTATAACATCAAAAAATATATTAGATTATAATTAAGACTATCACAGTCAGCTTCTATCCTATCCACCACTGTATCCACAAGCTAATATACAAAAAATTGCAACTATCCAATACAAAATCAAATCTATCATTATCCACCTTTGTTCCATCATATATGGACTCAAAAATAACATAGTCATCACCTATGCTAACCGCTTTTGCATCCAAGTCTGGTACATTAAAAAAACTTACATAATATAAATTTATAAATATAATATAAGAATGAGTTAAGAATTAGAAAAATATGTGATACTCATAATAGATCATGGAATATGACCAAAAAATTGATCTTAAATTTATCACATAGTCAAAGTCTTAAAATCATTCCAAACATATTGTCCATTAATAAAGGAAAAACCTCACTAATGCTTCTCATCTTTCAAAATCAAAATGGGGTCAAAACAATAAAGATCAAGATATCCTATTTTAAAACATAAGAAAAAATTAAAAAAATCTAAAAACAAGAAACAACCCATCTAATTTCTTTCAAACAAGCAATGTTTCTTTTTCAACCAAAACAAATAGAAATTTTAAAAAATATATAATTTTTTATGATGCCTCATTAATTGTTTATACTACAAGAAAAGTTTGTATTAATAGAACAATGAAATCTTTTAGGTCATAGGGTTCATTAATTAGGATAATGATTAGTAATGCAAAACAATCCATACACTACCATTAGGGGAATCTGTTTCTTTATTCATTTGGACACTTATTCATTTCTAGCAATCTGTTTCTTTATTCATTTGGACACTCATTCATTTCTAATTTTGGCGTTTATTTACGCTTTTAGTTGTATTTTAGTGTTTTTGTGTTTTGTTATTTTGTCTTTGCCTTTCTAACTTTTTAAATCACAGTGTGCTTCGAAATGTTGATGTAACAAGCTTACACACAAAGTAATCTACAAAAATAAGAAGCTCCATTATGACAAATCTATCTATAACAAAATAAGGTATATAGTTTCAAAACTAATCTCTTTCACCATTGCACAAATTATCAAGTGCAATGGTTGGATATGGCATATAAATTAGTTGGTTGTGTGAAGGGGATGCAATCCTATTTTCCTTTGGAGAAACTTCACTCATAACCTCATTACAATGAGCATGATCCTGAGTCCTTCCCTGATCCCTATCCAAACTCACCAACCCATCAAAAATCGCTAGCTCAAGTGGCTCTTGAGTTTTTCTAGTGAAGCCCTCTGTAACTACCTCTTTTGATAATTTCTTAAGCTTATTAACTAAAACCTCCTTCGCAGATTCCTTACCCTATTTATATACCAAACAATCCACTTCAGTGAGACCATCCATCTTACAGTGCTTACAATGTTCCACAATCTCCTCAACCTCTATCTGTTGCCGCCAAACCTCAACATTGGTTTGGATTTTCATAGTTTTCGATAGCGGATGGTAGGGTTTCTAACTCATATAGATTTTAGCATACATACTAGAATCCTTATTTTCAATCGCCTCATCCACTTTAATGAAAAACCCCAATTTATTACCAATGCTCTTAAGAGTTTCCTCATCCCAATATTCCGTGGGAAGGTTGCAAAGTCTAATCCAAATAAGGATTTCATCAATATTTGTTTGTAAAGGATTGAAATTTGGTTTCCAATCTTTAATAAAGAAACCCCTACCTCACATAAAAAAAGGGACATTGCTCAATACCCATGTCTTCTTAATTCTATCCTCTACTATCACTGTGTAGAAACCTTTCGGCAAGGTCTTGAGTTCACATTTAAAATTCTAGTTTTCCTCACCCTACTTTTTAACCCGACTGAAAGTTGGCCACTCCCCAGTTCATTTGACAAAGAAAGCCTTTTGTTTCAAGTGTGTGACTGAACCATTCCATACCTGACTAACAAGGAAAAAGGAGATTACTCCATCCTTCGTGGTTTGATTACTTACCTTTGAGGCTTTTTCCAACTTTTGTATCTTCTTCGGCCTCTAGTCCTTGACATTGACCCTTTCCACAAATCGCTTGGCCTCTTTGTGAGATTCATAAATCATAAGAAAGAAAGTTGGTCTATTCCTCGACCTCGACCTGCATTCGATAGAGCATATCTTCTACTGGAGCAGAGTCTTTGATGCAGAGAGTCTTGGAGCTTTGTTTGTTACACCTTCTTGAGTGACTTGACCTACTCAACCCTTCAACTACTCAAGTCCTTCCAATGGCACTTGGCAGGGGTTATGCTAATGGGACCTCCAAGGTTTGAACCTTCTTGACTTGCCTCCTAGGTATAGCCAATGGTTTAGGGTCAATCAACTCCTTCACTTGAGGTTGCCACCTTAGTTACTCACACACTCCTCTCTTGGGCTCCAACCACTCCTGCAAGAATCTTAACACACAATCTCTTCCTATGGTTTCCCAATGCATCAACAAGGTGTCTTCAATGTATTTTGAGGTTTAAGACTCACCAAATCCATCGCCTTGGCTTCTTAACCCTTCTAGGTCTCTACTGGCACCTAAATAGGCCTAATTGCATTAGCCCTCCCTAGGCGGTTTTAGGGGTTTAATTTGCAAAAATCCCAAACAAGACTAGAAATAAATCATGGATTTGATTATCCTTTTGGATGTTACAGACAATACTAGACAAGTGCATCTGGGTTATCCGTACAAGTGGGGTTTCCAATGCTACACTATTTTGAAGGGTTTTAGGCCTAGCCGGTGACTTGGCAAGATGGGTCTAAAACTCTTCACCTGTCAAATCTCTTGCTCCAAACACCTTGGGAACCTTCAAGGGGACTTAGAGGGATTTCCATTCATATGCCACTTGTTCTTGCACCAATCTCCATGTGCTCACAAATCACACTTTTCTTGCTGTCCTAACTCACCTACTCCTAGCGGTGAGCCTAGGGCTTCATTGTTTCTCCTCCTCCTAGACCTGCAACATCACATACCCTATTCCTAAGCTATGTAAAGACCCTAACCTATCATTCTTAGTGATTTCAATAGGTGCCATCAAAGAATGCCTAGGTTAGAGCCATTTCTTGCTCTTAAACCCTACTTGCAAGGGTTTTGCTCCTAGTTGCAAAGAATGAAAGAAATCTCTACAACCTGGAACAATCAAACCTGCAAATCAACCTTAAAGAAATCAAAATACAATTAAATCTCAAATATGTAATGAGTTTACACCATCTAGTCCGTACTGGACCGTACAAACAAGGAAAACAAGACAAAAAACTATCAAAAACCTGTGGAAACAAGGTTGCTTCACAAACCAAAAAATTACTCTTGCATTTCCAATCCTCCAACCTATACAATGAAGTGAAATTTGTCTTATATCCACTTGTTTCAGTCGGTTCAACCAACTTCCTAATGCCTATAACCAAAAATGTAACTTTTGCAAGAAATTGCAAAATGTTGCTTAGCAACTTTTGACAAATTTTGCTCCAGGATGCAATTTTTGCATTCTAAAGCATTCTAAGGCTCTTAAAGGTCCTCAAACACCCTAGAATACCTAAACACAACTCAATTGACTCCTAGTACATGAATACATTCATCTAGAGTATTTTGCCTGTGAACTACCTAAGCATTTCACTTCTTAGGCTAACAACATCCTGAGCACAATTGACTCAAACCAAAATTTGGACAACTCAACCATGGCTCTATTGAGTCCTCAATGGTTGGTCCATTATTACATCACAAATTAACACACAAACTTAAAAGAAATCAAATCTTTCATTCTTGGAGTGCTAGGTGCCCTGCACCAACCTTCCATTTTCAAACTTCCCATTTTAATCCTCCCAAACTCAACTTGGCTACTTCCAAGCAGAGAAATGATGTTCCCGAGGGAGCTAACCTTGTCTCTCTTGATGAGAAACTTTGAACTCTCTCCTTGGATGCAACCCTAGTCTACTCTCGATGCCATTCCTTGTGTTTACATGAGTATGGATGATGAAGAGCTTTAAGTTTTACACAATATCAATTATTACTAGTAGGGTTATAGCACATATATTCACAACCATCTTAATCATATAATTTCTATAATTTATTATTAGGGGTTCAACCATAATGGCCCAAATAAGGGGACATGATAGGGTGTCAGAAGCAACTCTCTACCCTAGGCCCAAGAGTGAATATACTATCCTTCTTGGCCTCATGTGGCCTTTCACCATCCATCCTTCATGAGGTGGCGTACCTAGTGGACACTTGTATCTGCTCTCCCTACTCGTGCCTCCTTATTTGCTATCGATGATTGAGATCCCTTTGAATTCATTCCAATAATCATCCCTTGTTGAGGTTGGTGGGGAAGTCACAATAGGGTGTCTGGAGAATCCTTCCCTTCTAAGCCCAAGGGTAGGGTACTCCTTGCACCCCCTTAGCCTTATGGGACTACCTGTCACCAAAATAAGGTAGAGTGCTTAGAAAAGGACCTCATAACAATATCCCCCTCACTACACATATTATAGCCCATACATCAAAGTATACATAAGACACATTTATGTGCATACCACAAGAGGTTAGAGTATCATGGTTCAAGTCTCATCTGATTGTTTATATATATATTTTAGGAGTTGATATGCTATTATTCCTTTTATGATTTATGCATATTATATGTATTTGAATTTCTGCTTTGATTTCTTATTTTGTTATGGATCTACCTCCTCCAATCATACATACCTCTTATACCCTTACCAAGTAGGCGACCATTTGGAGGGAGGTGCTCCTTCCAATGAGATGACCCTTCATTATATTATACCTTGTTAGAGTTATCTTTTATTAGCTAATAATTATTTATTTAATGATTAGTCTATTATACTCCATGCTTAAGCTAAACTTAGGAATCTTATAATTCTTTAGGGTTTTCTCCTTTAGAGTTTCGAGTATCCTTTTATAAGGATTCTCTCTTTGTATTTTCATAACAACTGTAATTATTGAATTGCATTCTTGTTGGACAATCAATATGACTCCTCTTTTCTGGATCTTTGAATTCTGGCCTCCATAGCTATTTGCTTCTCTCTTTCTGTGACAGGTTTGCATGCAGGTGATCTTTGGGAGTTGTAGAGTTGATTTTTCCTCAACTCCAATATGGTATCAGAGCTCCAGATCTGGGTGCCCTTGTTCTCTTCATGAGAGATTTTAGGCCTTGTTGCCGGGACCCAAATTTTTGCCTTCTTCATGTAGTTGCATTTTGCTTTCCTGCATTTAGTTGTTTAGCTACTCCCTAAGTTCATCTTAAGGGGGGGTGTTAGAGTTATCTTGTATTAGCTAATAATTATTTATTTAATTATTAGTCTATTATATTCTATGCTTAAGCTAAACTTAGGCATTTAATAATATTGTAGGTATTTAATAATTATAATTATTCTAATTATTAAATATTCTTTATCCATTTAGGGTTGCACATCTTTAGGGTTTCATATTATCCTTTCTAAGGATTGTATTGTAATTTTCTTATTCATTCCTTATTTGAATGATAATCTTTTTCTTCAGAGCCTTTATTGTGTTTCTGTCTCCAATCTTCTCTTGTGACAGGTATTTTGCTTGCAGGTGCTTTTGGGATCTTAGAAGTTGTACTTTCTCAACTTCTTCATGGTATCAAAGTTAGGTGGTGGCTTGGAGGGACGCTCACTACCAGCTGAATCCTTCTTAGGCTTCAGTTTCTATTTTCTATTCTCTTTAGATGTCTGAGAAACCAATGCTTTCGGCTTTGATCCTATGAGGAGTGTCCAATTGAGATAAGTGAGCCCGCTCACGAGTCAAGCAATCACATAACACATCAAAAGTAGGCATGGTGAAGCATGTACCCAAGGCATCCATAGTAGAATAAAATGTGGAAGCAAATATCTGATAAGTACCTCGAAGCTTAGAGAGAATCAGGTAGATACACTCTTGTGTCTGTCTTATTTTTACCACAAATGTGTAGGATAGATCTGGTGGTTTTAAACTTGTTCAGAAAGTCCTCAATGTGAGGAAAAGACTCTGGTAACAAGGGAGAGAGCTTTGCCTCAATCTTTAATGCTCGGAACTCATTGATAGTACCAAAGAGAGTTTCAAATTTGAACCACATAGCCCGAGGAGTGAGAAAACCATCAAGGTGAAAAAGCATGTTGTCTGAAACATGTAAGGAGATGACACCCATAGCCTCATCCATCTTATTATGGTGCTAAAGAATCTCAAAAGGACACTACAACAACAGTTGGTCTCCATTTAAACAGGACCACAACCCTCTTGATCTGAGAAGCCTCATCATATGAGCTTTCCAGAGGTGATAGTTCTAGGATGTAAAAATCTCAACAAAAGAATCGGCCATGTGTACCTATGCCTATACCTGAACTTGGACCTACTCTTAATATTTTTAATTAAGTGATCTTTCAGACTAGACAAAAGATGCAAAAGGGTTTTTTTTTTTTTTGAGTTTAGGTGTTTTGATTTTCTAAAGTAAATTATAGAAAAAAGTAAAAAAATAACACCCCCCACAATATGTAAAACAAAAAACCAGTACAATCTGAGAGTCAGAAAAGAAGACGAGCTAAAAAAATGTGTCAGACACTATCTTGTGTACCTGGTGATTTTTCTGGAAAAAATAACTCCAAATCTAAGTAGGGCTCTCCAAGACCTTTCTGATGCCTATTCGTTTTCAAAAACCTTATATCATCAGAAAGCTCTTTCCAAGCTCTATCCAAATAGGTTTGAACTTTTTGATTTTGCTTTTTTGATGGTGTTTTTTGCTGTCAAAGCCAGAGGTTCATTTTTGCACTCCGAGAGACATAACTTGAGCATCCAAACTCCATTTTTAAAAAAAATTACATAGTTGGAAAGCTTGTTTTGTGTTCTTTTTATTCATATGAGTTTTCTTTCCAGATTATGCTCCAGGTATATTTTATTCAGTTTTTTGCTTTTCAGCACTTTGGTGAATATCTTGGAGGTTTCAGGTCTTGAGATCTCTTTCTTTGGGTAGGATGTCTCGTCTTTGGTTGTTCTTTCTGTTTCAAGTCTTCTGTCTCTTCTTATCATTATAGTATTTTATTTATACAAACTCACTGAGATAAAGTGCCACCATGCATTGTATACTTGGGATCTTGCACATCTTGTGCCTTATTGTACATGCACTACTTATAAAGTGTCAGGGGGGGTTGATGTTTTTCTTTTGTTTGCCATCTACCTTTGTCAAGTGAGTGTTCCTTCCATGACATTAGCCTCATGATGTGTGTCTAGTGAGTGTTCCTTCCACAACACTATGTACTTTCTCTACACCTTCGATGTTCTTGGTTCTTCATCATACAGTTCTTATTGGCCATTCTTTTTAGTGTACCTGTCTCTCTCCATTTTCAACATTATGGGGAGGTTTGTCCTGTTGGTTCTAATGCTTCCTTAGTTTTATTGATCAGCTCTTCAAGCTTTGGTGTTTCATGTCATCTGTATCTCCGAGTTGAGTTGTTTGCCTTTATTTACCATCTAATTCGAGTAGTGTTATTTGAGGGCACTGATGCAGATTACAGTCTTCTCTACCTGGTCTTTTTCTATTTCAATGGAGGTTCTTTAGATCAACAGTTACTCTTTAACAGTGTTTGCAGCTATTTCATGCTTCAATGGTGTTCTTCATTCTCTTCCTTTGTTCCTATTTTTTGGGACATACTCTTGTTTGAAGGCTTCTTAGTCCTTCACTTGATCTTTCATCTCTTCTTCGAGAGGAGTTTTGTTCCCTTAGGGTTTTTCTTATTTTTCTCCACTTTATAGAGATTTTATTGTACTTGAGTACCTCATCAGGCCTAGTTGTCAGGACCCATTGTTGTTTTCCTACATTTTTTATATGTTTTTTTAGTCCTTAGTTGTTTTTTAGCTACTCCCTAAGTTCATCTTAAGGGGGGGTGTTAGAGTTATCTTTTATTAGCTAATAATTATTTATTTAATTATTAGTCTATTATACTCTATGCTTAAGCTAAACTTAGGAATCTTATAATTCTTTATGGTTTTCACCTTTAGGGTTTCGAGTATCCTTTTATAAGGATTTTCTCAAGTTGTATTTTCATAACAACTATAATTATTGAATTGCATTCTTGTTACCTTTTCTGGATCTCTGAATTCTGGCCTCCATAGCTATTTTGCTTCTCTCTTTCTGTGACAAGTTTGCATGCAGGTGATCTTTGAGTGCTCCATAAAGGAGTAGGCCCTTTTATATAAATAAAGGTTTATTTAATTTGCAATGCAGATTTCCAAGGTTGGGCACTAAACACCCAAGCTTTGTCCTCCCTATTGGTTGGTCCTACACAAGTATATATTTATCATCTATTTTGAGTCGGCCTCCCTCAATTAATCTATTGGAATGCCCTAATACTAGTCAGACCCCTCCAACAAATAGTCGATTTTAACTATTTTTATGTGATAGGTCATCCCTTTTATTCTATCATACTAGTTAGCCCCCTCCAACAAATAGTCGATTTTAACTATTTTTATGTGATAGGTCATCCCTTTTATTCTATCCATCGCTTAGGTTTACTTCAAGGTAGACCCTTGGTAATAAGTATATCATTTAATCTTGGTCTGGTTTATTTATAAGGTCTACAATGATAATTTAAAGGCTGCAACTTCCTTTAAATAAGCAAGGGCATGGCAACAAGAGAGTATTAATTTATGCAAATCTAATATATTTAAAGAGATATCGAAAAGACTCAAAGTAGCAAACACACAACAATCTAAGTGTAAGAACATATGGGACATATCAAATTAATTTGCAAATGGATCTGTCCTATTTAAAAGTGAAATGACACGAATGTGTTAATGTTAACTTTTACTTTTTAACTTAAATTTGACAACCATTCACGTGTCAAAATATTAATCTTAATTATAAACTTAATATTTTAAAATAAACATTATATACAATGAAATATACCATAAAAAATATATAATGTATGTTACAATACACTAAGAATGTCGATATCTACCTTATGACTATCTTCACTGTAGCTTTCATGCAAAATGATACACTGTTTACCTGTAATGGGCACAAAAGAAACCAGCTCTATGCTAATAAAAAAGGAAAATCCTTTAAGGAGGTAAGGCTCAGTGCTTAAATGCCAAACCATGCATATTAGGGCACAGAGAGTATGTCTGCAGAAATTATCCACATAAGGCTTCAAACTTGAATTGATCCTATCATGTTCAAGTGGATCTGAGTGCATTACACAGTAATCAGAGTTCATTCTAATTAATAAATTTAAATAATTCCAGCGTTGTTCAGCTCCCTCGCTTACAATGCAGACGCAGATATATTTTGAAACTCACATAATTAGAAGATTCATCTTTTAAATGACACTGTTAATGAATACTCAAATCCCTAATATCTAAAAATAGGAAATGTTTATTCTGTTAAAAAAATAACACTGATGGAAACCAAACCCTTGTTCTCCAATGACACCATTCTCTTTCCTCTATTGGCAGTTTTTGTTCCGGCATGGACCCTTAATTTTACAGAATTGCTTAGTATTGAAAATTTAGTTTGCACTCCTGTTAGTTCAATTCCTTTGATTCTTAAGGTATTTTTGTTCATTTTAATCCCCTTATGCACTCCTGATTTTCTATAGGAGTTTTGAGTCCAAGTGACCTACTCTGTTAATGAATTTCTTTCTTTCTTCCTTTGCACAGTTAACAATTCTATGATTCATTATATTTAAACAATAGATGGTAATGCTTATTATTTGACTCCATATTCTGTGCCAATAGACGCATCTTGACACAAATCTGATATGTGCCAAGAGGTATCGAAAAGACTCAGGTAACAATACCACGGCAAACAAGTGTAGGAACCACAAATGCTAAACCTACAAAACTAATAAAAAAAAGCCTTTAAGCAGGTAAGACTCACTGCTCAAATGCTAAACAATGCATATTAGGGCACACTAATTCAAAGTATGTATGCAGAAATTATCCAGCAGGGTATACGTACTATTTGCCAGTCACCAGGCAATTCTGAGGGCGTAGATTACATCTTACCGCAGAAGTTCTCACCTTAACACTGTGAATGATTATAAAACAGTAGCCTCTTCTCTATGTACCAAACAAAAGAGTTCCCCAACCACATTTGGTGTGGCTTTAATGAATCTAGAAAACAATCTATCGCCAAGGGAAACCTAAAGCGCAAAGTCCACATTGAAAATGGGCGAAGACGCTTACCAATATTTAATCTCTTGGAAGCCGACATGTTAGTCTTCAGTAGGCAATCGAAACTGAAACGAACATGTTGGTGAACTTCTTCCAGGTGCCTGGACACATGAATGAAACCATGAATGCGTTGATTACTATGACAAATACAATGAACATAATTTCAGTCTTTTTCAAAACAAAACAGAGAAACTTTTACTGTAAGACATGCTACTGACGAAAAATTATTAAACCCAAGGCATGGCTTGTTTTTAGTTCCCCCTTTCTTTAAACTCTGTGAAAAGCTAATTACCTATATCTTAAGTTGTAAAAGAAAAAACGCTTTTCATAGATGCAGCTAAAAAAATCCTACTCATCAGCATTTTATAAAGTCTATTGTGAACTAAGTCACACTCTTACAATTCAAAAACCTTGCAGAATCACAATTAACTTTTATTGAAAAAACTGAAATAAGTCCACCTATTCACGATGAGGAATAACCTCCTATTAATTCTTAAACCCAAACCCTTATACTTCCCTTTTTGTGTGCATGTTTATAATTGTGGTTCTGTTTGAGAGGTTCTGAAACTGAGAATGTAATTTTGAACACCTGTATTTTTCCTGCTTGTTCCACTCCTTCGAACAGACGATAGATCAGAAGTATATCTACAAAAATCTTGGCGTTTTAGAGTTTACTATATTCTTTAGCTACCTTATTTGTATTCAAAATGTGATGGCAGACACAAGACAGAAGAACTGATTTGCAACTGCCACCTACCCACCAGCCTCCTACACAAACCCTAAACCCTAGAAACAAATGCCCCTACACCTCTATTTTGCCGGCCCTGTCCTCTGTAAACGTACTGCAAATGAATTTGATATGTTCCTACGAGGCCAATGAAAAATATAACTGAAGAGTAGAAGCGAATATTCGACTCCAAATTCATGAGCGAAATCAGAAGACAATATAAACTAGATTACTGCTGAGCTCCAAAGCTTAGCAGTACTCTGATCAAGGAAGGCCAACAGATTCATGAAGGTCGTCCGATTCATGAATTTGGATCCAATATCGCTTCGGCTTTTCAGTTTCCCTTAACCTATTGCTAAAGCTTGTAATGCTTGTCATCTCCATAGATCCTCGATCTATTATGCTTTGCAGGCCTTAAACTTGAAAACTTACGTAAGTTAACTGAGTATCTCAGATAACTCCAAACCCTAATAAATAACAGATCCTCGATCTATCATGCTTTGCAGACAAAGGAGATAGGTGGTATATATAACAGATTGCGCGCTAGTAGGACAAACCCTAATGAATGAGTTTCAAGGTTTTCCTTTTTCCGAAGATTTCAGGAGTTTAGTCCAGCGGTATTCTTTATAGGACGAGCATTCTCTATAATGTTTTGAATAATGTGGAACAGATCTTCATTTACAAGGTTTACAAGTTTAATTTTTAAATAAGATAAATTTGATGTTTTATTCTAAAGAAATATTTTTTCATTAGTTATTTGAGAAAGTCTTAAGTTCAATTTTTTTCGACTCAGAGTCAAGGAATGAGAGATATCCATTCCGCTAGGGCACAATCCCAACATTTTGACGTGATATGAATTCAAGTCTTTTTTACCAAAATAAATTAAGAGATTAACCTAGTGATATTTAGAACCTTCCCTACAACCTTTTATAGGGATAAAATTTGTGTTATGTCAAAGGAAAGAGTTACAAATAATGGAACATTAAATGAGTTATGAGGTTAGTCATGGCTAGGAGCATAACAAACAATTTAGCTCACTAGTACATTCGGAGCTGATTTCCGACAACAGTTTGTCGGATTTGCGACAAATTTTCGTCAGTGTCAACAAAATCCACTGTCAAAAACTCGGCATCGGATTGGTCGATGATGCCATGCCCGTCGGAAATTCGACAACCAATGGACTCTGCCGACGATCAAAGAAGTTGTCAGTTGAAAGCTTGGTATTCGTCGTAATTCCGATGATGATAATTTTTATCAAAAAAAAAAAAATTATTATCATCGAAGATAATTATTATCATCGATTATGCGTTTTCATCGAAAGAATAATATCGATCAGACAAAATGAAACTACATCGATAAAAAGATATTGACGAGACCCAGCGATGTCTCATCGATATAAAAGAGCCATCGAAGGAAGGAAACACCGATGAATTGTAGAAAGGACTCACTGAAGATAATAACTTCATCGACAAAAGATATCGAAGAAAGCAGAGAGGGTCTTCATCGACGAGAAAAGTTCTCGAGGAAATAATACTATCGGTGCAACATAGAAAGGACCCACCGAAAGGAGCGTTTTCATCGAAAGAATAATATCGATCAGACAAAAGGAAGCTACATCAAAAAAAGGTATCGATGAGACTCAGTGATGTCTCATTGATATAAAAGAGGCATCGAAGGAAGGAAACACCAATGAATTCCATAAAGGACTCACCGAAGATAATAACTTCATCGACAAAAGATATCAAAGAAAGCAGAGAGGGTCTTCATCGACGGGAAAAGTTCTCGAGGAAATAATACTATCGATGCAACATAAACAGGACCCACCGAAAGGAGCGTTTTCATTGAAAGAATAATATCGATCAGACAAAAGGAAGCTACATCAATAAAAGATATCGATGAGGATATAGGTTTCGAGGAGGTTAAAAGGCATGTTCTCGATATGCATGGTTTTGCCGATGTAACTTTATCGGTGAAGAACGATAAGGGAAAATAAATAAAAGCTTCGGTGAGATAATAGACTCATTCATCGATGGGACATAGTGATATCGATGAAAGAAGTATTTTGATGGAAAAATAAAGGAGGACACCGAAGCCCAAGGTTTCTTCGACATAAGACCCGATGGATATCAGATATGTTTCGATGAGGAGACAACCATACTGACCGAATACAGTATTTCGATGAAGGGAAAAAATACTTGATCGAAGTAATATTCGAAACAAAAGTATTGTTGATAGAAACAAAGAGATTGATGGACTAAAGAAACAAATGATCAAAAGACATATCCTCATCGAAATGATTATTGATTGCCACGAAATCAGAAACAAATCCCACGAAAGGTCACATCGCCATTAAATTTGAACGTGTGCCCGAGTGACCGTTGTCCAAAACGGCCATTACTAACTGATTAAATATGCCATAAGTAGTGGGTCAACATCAAAGGACACAACATTAAGGAATTCATAGGCGACGAACTGAAAGCAGGAATTGGGCGAATTCACAGATAAAGCTCAATAATTCCAAGTAAGTTGTTTACACATAGACCTCTTTTTTAAAATTCAAATGGAATCATCATCTAAAACTAATAAGACCAGAAAGGGAAAAGAACCTATCACTGCAGAAGAAAAACCTAAAAGACAGAAAAGGGAAGGGTGTTCTTTGGCCCAGGACTTGATTGACCAGTGCCCATCATCCAGTTTGAGGTCCAAGAAGATTAGAGCTGATGAGGAAGGCCTGGAGGACCGGTTTGAGGATCTTGGAGACATATGGACATAATTGAGAGGGTATGAATTATTCATATATGGGTACAATAGAAGAGTTGCCCCTCAACCTATCAACAATTTATGGCGATTGAATTTAGGAAGGTTAGTTGTGGCTAATGTATTTGTGAATGCGGAGCTCATGAAGACATTGGCAAATAATTATGACCCTAGAACCAGGACCATATATAACTACATGGGTGAGCCAATTCTTGCAATCAGAAAGGAGGTTATTGACACTGTGTTCGAGTTGGATTGGGGATTTGAAGAATTGATTGACCTCAAGAAGTTAACAAGTGAATATTTTAACCTAGAGCACATTTACAAAATGTGGAGACTCCCTATACATAGACCTAGGAATGTAGGGTCCTTAGTGCCACTAGGTCAAGATGAAAAAGCTCCCTATGATGTCAACTCTTTCCATCCATATTTCAAGTATACATATTATTGTTTTGCCCAAGTGCTAGGGATAAAAGCCCACCCTTTGATGGATATTGCAGCCATGGTCATTTGTGCCGATTTGTAGTCTAAGGACTCTCGCTTCTTTGATTTTTTTGCTTATTTGGTTGAGGTTTTGAATCATGGGTTAGAAAAGTTGAAGGGGGATGTCATCAATGTTCATTTCAAGCATTATTCCTTACTTATGCATATGCTATTGTATGTGGGCCAAAATGAAGGGTTATGGCCAGAAGAGTTATGTGTTAGGACATATGACAATGCTGGGATAAGAAAACCAGTGCAACTATGGGTTTCTTCATGGGACCAGAGGTATGTGAATAATCAATATTGGCATTTTGAGGAGTTCTTTGTCAAGCCATTATATAGACTGTTGGGATGCCCGTGCGATCATGCCCTTGCACCAGAGGTTCAAAGATTCCTAAGACCAAAAGATTTCACTGAAGTTCCCTCAATTGAACACAATTGGGGAGATTGGTATTGTTTTTCAGACTGCACACAAGTCAGGGTATACGAGTTCGAAGGGAGACCATACTTACTACCACTTACAGTCCCTAATAGAGTGGCTTGTCTGGAAATTGTAAGGCAACTGTCAATAGTGAGTACAGAACATCTAGCAAGCCATGGGAAACAATCAATTGTACCTAGGTTGTTAGTATTTTTAGATTTTATTGTGAAAAGTTTAAAGAGTTATGGCCTGCTGCAGACAAAATTGGATTATTATGGCATGGCTATGGGGGATCCAAGGCCCAATTTTGATCCCGAAGGATATATAAGGATAGCCTGGTCATCACAAAAGCTGAAGGCTAGAGAGCATAAATCTTACCTACCGGATGACCTCATTAAGAACATTGGCAGAGAAGAGGCCAGAGTGAAGCAAATAAAGTTTGAGAAAGCAATGCAGGCTTATAAATGGAAGCTTTTTAGAAGGAAAATGGATGAGAACATGCTACAAAAGATTAAAGACCCCTTGGAGTTGGCCAACAAACCTATGGAGCATGAATTGGAAATCCTTGAGGGAGTCCCACCTCATGTTTTTAGGGATTACATTGATACTATTAGGAATACAGAGCCTTTGGCTCATATGTCTCCTGCTTCCACATCTGGCATCATTCCATTCACTCCTAGAAAGGATTACCCCCCTAGTTATGCAGAGGATACACTGATAGACTTGGCAATAGGACAACTGAATGTTTGAGAAGTGGCTGACATCAGATTCCTGGAGCATGAGGATTTCATTACTGATAGTGACTTCATTGCTTCCAAGGAGTTCACCACATTCCTCTATCCCATACATAATTAATTAAAAATAAAGAGTAATTAATTAGTACATAATTACATTCTTAATAGTATCTCGTACCTTCTTTTGGCGTCTAGTGGTGTATTTCCTTTTTTCCTTTCAATTCTCTCCTTGGCATCCAAAATCAGGTCCTTCCACTCCCTCTCTGGAATCATGGGGGGATGCTCGTACTTTAGGTTCCTCTCCAAATGGTCCTGTATTGGTCCCTCACATACTTTAGATATGTGCCAGCTTTTTGAAGAAGCTTGGTTTTGTCAAAGGTGTCATTTCCAAACCACTCAACCATTCGGTTTGTCAATTCATCTTTTAACCTTTTTTCTTGGTCATTCCACCTTTTAAAGCAAAAACAAACCTATTAGATTTAGAAATAAATTGAATCTACATTTATTACACTTCAAGAAATGGATCAAAGGAAAACTATTCTAGCAATGATATGAAATCAAAAGTGGATAAGGGTTAGTTCACATATGATGTACCACCTTTTACGCATGGTGGGCCTAAATATCTGCAATGCGATGTCACAAAGATGTTTATAGAAAATATCATTGCCTGCAAAAAATTCATGGGATCATTAGTCCAAAATGAGTGATCATAAAGTAAATTACAAGTAGAGTATATATAATAATAATTTTAAAGTACCTGAAACCTTTTGTATCTTTAAGGGAAGCATTTATTCATCGCTCACCACCAATGTGGCCTGCAACGTTCCCGTACTAGCAATACGAGAAGATCCAGGAAATGATGGTATGTTATCAGTAGTAGTCGCCTTTGGCACATCCTCATGTGCATCTCCTCCTGCAAAAAATGAATCCACTATGAAATGGCATTAGAATTCAAGAAAGAACACTTGAAGGGAAATAAACACATGATAGAAGATAGAGCAAAAGAGGGATCTACCAATAGTGGGTGGGCCAATATGATGTGCACTAGAGGATGTCTGCATGCTACGTGTTGCCGACATTGTAGTCGGTAATATAGGTGAGGGTGACCTCTGATGAGGCAGCGGCGATAGTTGCACAGTAACATTGACAACACCTAAAGAATAATACATTAAATATATCAAACATTAAATATATGAAAAGTGCAAGAATTGTAAACAAGGATGAACCTTTATTTTGAAAATTGATAGTATCAAGTATGATGTGTTTTGGGTACTTAGAGTGATAAGCCAAGCAAGTGATAATAGAAGAAAATCGTCATCACCTAAAGATCCTGCAACACCCTGATCATGGGAACGACTTTCATGAGGGCGGATAAATTGTTGTAAAAACAATACGTACACATTTTAGTTAATGACATAAAAGAGAATAAAATATAAACCATTATTGAACTTTTGTTATAATTAAAGCTTTCATTACTGCTTACTTGCAAGTTTTCTGTTGTCTTAAACAATAATTCCACCCTCTATTGTATCTCATCAGTGGTAGGATGCACGGTTGCCAAAACAAAAATCTCTTTTCTAATTTTTATAAGAGGCATTTTAAAGAATTTCACAAGGTCTGTGGGATCTTCAAGGTCATCATTGCTTAACCCTAATGATTCCACATCCATAGAAAGGTGTTCAGGTATTGCAACTCCCTTTCCCTTTCCCCGAACATCTGTCTATGTCAAGAATATCATTAACAATTACAAAATTAGTACAAATCACTAAAAAAAAGAACATAATAATGTAACAGTTTGCTTCTATCTAATTTGTACAATTACAATGAGGTTTACCTACTCGGTAGAAGTGTCGCAAGCTACATCTCTCTCTATGATATGTGATGGATCCATGTCGGCCTGTGACAAAGAAAAAATATAAAAAATGTTAGCGAAATTACATAGTACACAACATGAACAACATGAACTTTGTAGACAAAAAGAGTATTAAATAATAAAAAGATGTTGTCATCAAAATCATTGTAAACTTTTTAATTCCTTACCTTTACTTTATGTAGACTATGCAAGATCCTCAACTAAATGGTTGACGATGTCTGTAGTCAACGACCTGTTCCCACCAAGGGTGACAACATCACACAGGGACTATACCTGAAATTAACACCATCAATTGAGCATCATAAGAATTACTACATTTGTAAGTTGATAAACAATAAATACATACGTATCATAAGTATCAGAATCATCACATGATGTGTCATCATATATGTAATTGAGCATCACAATTAGCATCACATATCATGTGTCATCATAAACATGTAATCCATCACATATGTATCATAAATCACCATCCATCACATAGGTAATAAACAATCCACGTTCTATAAATAAACACAGAGTTCAAAAACTGTCACATGCATCATCATAAACATGTGATCCATCACATATGTATTTTAAATCAACATCCATCACATAGCTAATAAAAATCCAATTTCCATAAATAAACACAGTTTAAAAATTATCACATAAATAGTCACTCTCCCTATCTCCATCTCCATATTAAAAGGTACATCATGAATTAATTATGTAATGGCATTAGAATTCAAAACATAATGAATTAATTATGTAAAAAAAATTCTATCAAGAAGTCAATATTAAATAGATAATATACTAATCGCATACCTCATACATTTCATTCTTCATCATCATGAACATCAAGGTCATCATCGCCATCATCATCATCATCATCATCGCCATCATCATCATCATCATCATCATCATCATCATCATCATCATCATCATCATCATCGCCGTCATCGTCGTTGTCATTGTCATCATCATCATCATCATCAACATCTTCGCCATCATCATCATCATCACCATCACCACCATCACCATCACCATCACAATCACCATCACCACCACCACCACCACCACCACCATCACCATCACCATCACCATCACCATCATCATCATCATCATCATCATCTTCTTCTTCTTGTTCTTCTTCATCATCATTGACAAACTATCGATCGTGATCATCATCCACTTCATCTTCTACTTCTTCAGTATCTTCTTCTTCCATCACATTATACTTTATCGGCCTTCCTCTTGGATCATGTCTAACAACAAATGACTTGTAGAAAGGACTCACTGAAGATAATAACTTCATCGACAAAAGATATCGAAGAAAGCAGAGAGGGTCTTCATCGACGAGAAAAGTTCTCGAGGAAATAATACTATCGGTGCAACATAGAAAGGACCCACCGAAAGGAGCATTTTCATCGAAAGAATAATATCGATCAGACAAAAGGAAGCTACATCAAAAAAAGGTATCGATGAGACTCAGTGATGTCTCATTGATATAAAAGAGGCATCGAAGGAAGGAAACACCAATGAATTCCATAAAGGACTCACCGAAGATAATAACTTCATCGACAAAAGATATCAAAGAAAGCAGAGAGGGTCTTCATCGACGGGAAAAGTTCTCGAGGAAATAATACTATCGATGCAACATAAACAAGACCCACCGAAAGGAGCGTTTTCATTGAAAGAATAATATCGATCAGACAAAAGGAAGCTACATCAATAAAAGATATCGATGAGGATATAGGTTTCGAGGAGGTTAAAAGGCATGTTCTCGATATGCATGGTTTTGCCGATGTAACTTTATCGATGAAGAACGATAAGGGAAAATAAATAAAAGCTTCGGTGAGATAATAGACTCATTCATCGATGGGACATAGTGATATCGATGAAAGAAGTATTTTGATGGAAAAATAAAGGAGGACACCGAAGCCCAAGGTTTCTTCGACATAAGACCCGATGGATATCAGATATGTTTCGATGAGGAGACAACCATACTGACCGAATACAGTATTTTGATGAAGGGAAAAAATACTTGATCGAAGTAATATTCGAAACAAAAGTATTGTTGATAGAAACAAAGAGATTGATGGACTAAAGAAACAAATGATCAAAAGACATATCCTCATCGAAATGATTATTGATTGCCACGAAATCAGAAACAAATCCCACGAAAGGTCACATCGCCATTAAATTTGAACGTGTGCCCGAGTGACTGTTGTCCAAAACGGCCATTACTAACTGATTAAATATGCCATAAGTAGTGGGTCAACATCAAAGGACACAACATTAAGGAATTCATAGGCGACGAACTGAAAGCAGGAATTGGGTGAATTCACAGATAAAGGTCAATAATTCCAAGTAAGTTGTTTACACATAGACCTCTTTTTTAAAATTCAAATGGAATCATCATCTAAAACTAATAAGACCAGAAAGGGAAAAGAACCTATCACTGCAGAAGAAAAACCTAAAAGACAGAAAAGGGAAGGGTGTTCTTTGGCCTAGGACTTGATTGACCAGTGCCCATCATCCAGTTTGAGGTCCAAGAAGATTAGAGCTGATGAGGAAGGCCTGGAGGACCGGTTTGAGGATCTTGGAGACATATGGACATAATTGAGAGGGTATGAATTATTCATATATGGGTACAATAGAAGAGTTGCCCCTCAACCTATCAACAATTTATGGTGATTGAATTTAGGAAGGTTAGTTGTGGCTAATGTATTTGTGAATGCGGAGCTCATGAAGACATTGGCAAATAATTATGACCCTAGAACAAGGACCATATATAACTACATGGGTGAGCCAATTCTTGCAATCAGAAAGGAGGTTATTGATACCGTGTTCGAGTTGGATTGGGGATTTGAAGAATTGATTGACCTCAAGAAGTTAACAAGTGAATATTTTAACCTAGAGCACATTTACAAAATGTGGAGACTCCCTATACATAGACCTAGGAATGTAGGGTCCTTAGTGCCACTAGAAAATTTTTTGGTATTTTTCTTGCATGACTCATAGTGAGGGAACCTTACTACTGACAGTCATGGTTCTCCCTCATGATCTTCCCTTTTACTTTGTCAATCGAAGTCATAAGATCCTTAGTCCACTGGGGGCTTGGTGTGTCTTGCCTCCTTGACGTGGTGAAAGTCTTTCAATGTTGTTTCCTTGTACTTTACCGAAAGTATGAGCATACATACTCCCGCTAAAGTGGGGGCTAAATGTAGCATCCTAAAATTGTGACACTTGCAATTTCGACTGCATTTGGGTCTTCACGATGGTGACGCAACACTGAACCTGAATGGAGACCCCGAAACTTGTCCATGACATCAAAAACTGCATTTTTTAGCACCCTAGCCTGATCCTCCTTGCACCCTGCTGACCCTGGAGGTGGGACCATGGCGCCCAGCACCCTGGTCCTTCAGGACCATGGCACCCAGCGCCCTGGTCCCTGGCCCTATTTTGGGCCTGGTCTCTTATGGGGCTTCAGGTCTTTTAGTTTGCAAATTGGAAAATAATGTTTCCTTGTCGGCCCAAGGTCGAAAAAATCAGTCTTTTAACCCTAATTGACAAGTATATAAACTACATTTCCTCTCCCATTTTGGTAGATGGAAAAGAGGCAGAAGCGATATTCAAATATTCAAACATTCAAGCATTCAAGCATTCAAGCATTCCTTCAAGCAATTGAGCATTCTAAGTCTCCATTCAAGGCTAAGTGTTGCATTCAAGACAAGGATTCAACCATTGAAGAGGAGATCACTTACAACATACAACATACAACAACATTTACATCTTCGCATGTAAGAATACAAACATTCTTACAACAAGGTATTGGTACTTTATTACATTACAATCATTTACATTTACAGCATTTCTCATTTCTTGGTTAATTCCAAAACCGGGGTTTGACCTAAGGGCAAACCCCTAATCCCTAACCCCCCAATCGTCCTCTCTTTTCTATGTGTAGGTTGTAGGTACACAGCTGTAATTGAAGATCTGGAATCCTTGTGCAGAGACGAACAGATCCCCCTTCGTTTCGCGGATTTTTTAGAGGACCGTGTGCACGCCGGGCGCCATCGTCCCGTCAACTTTCGCTCAAATTTGCAGGACAGCACCGTCTCGACATTTTACTGCTAATTCCAGGTCCGCGGCTTCATCCCATATTCCTATCTCTATTTATAAGTGAATCTTTCTCACTTTTCATGCATTCCTAGCTTAATCCTTCTATCTACATTCTTTACAAAAGAGGGTAGCCTTGCTATCTTAACCCTT